>NW_021620215.1:1022977-1062706 GCF_004785775.1 Grammomys surdaster | reverse complement strand
CTCTCTCTCACACACACACACACACACACACAGAGAGAGAGAGACACCTCTCTCTCTCTCTCTCTCTCTCTCTCTCTCTCTTTCTCACATACAGACACACATACACACATACACACAGCCATACATTTGACAATTCATCTTGACACTTTAAAAAATAAACCAAAGTAGACGAAGATACCACAGTTCTGACACAAAGGACCAAAACGCTACCATTCTTAAGTTACAGCCCTTAGTGCTTAGACAGGGAGTCAGCTTCCTCTCTTTGTTTTAGGAAAAAGGAATGGAAATATCACAGTGATTAAAAAACATGGCAGGTTCTTAAAACAAACACTCCTGTGTCCCTAACCTAGGGCATCAACTAAGATCCCAAATCTTTTCCTTCGGGCCATCCCACCCACCCACTGCTCAAAGCAACACCAAAACCCACTCTTGCCCACAAAGGCAATGACCCCAATCACCATCCAGGCCCTGCTTTCCAGGATAGTGAGGTATTTACGTGACTCAAAAGATTCTCCTCTGAAACCTGATTTTTTTTTTTTTAAGAAAAGATACCTTCCCATTACCCAAGGACATATTAATTTCACTGGAGTTTATTGAGGCACCTCTACCACAGCCCTAAGCTAACCTTGAGGCCCTGTGTAAGTCAGCTCCAAACACCATTCCTATGAGAAGAAAGTAACCCCTAATGGACAAGTGTAGCAGCTGGTGGGTAGGCTCCTCCTTGGGATCTCACAGCCTCTCAGTGAGATCAAAGGTACCCCATCTCAGGGTGTGCTCTGCACAGCAAATACCAGCCAAGTTTTCAGGGAAGTGAAGGGTCTTTGCAGGGGCTTTGAGAGTTGTTTAGAAAAGTGTCATGGGGCATTTCTCCATCGCAGTCATCAGGACAGTCTGGATCCCAGGAGGAAGGATGTGGGTATTCCCTATTTCTAGTCCTTGTGGTAAAAAATAATTTAAAGGTGTCTGATTTAAAGGCTCAAGTTTACTCTGAAAATACCCATTAGAGGGCTAGTGAATCCTGCTCAAAGTGAGCTTTAGATTACTGAGATTCAGATTTGCTGCAAAGGCTATATTAGTTAAACTGGGGTGAGGGGCTAATACCCACAAAAGGCAGTAATCCTGGTCCCTCACCCTGATATAGAGCCCAGAAAGCAAGGCGGGGAGAGAAGAGGATGGGACCCTGGAAGGCCATGGGAAAGAGACCCCTGAGGCAAAGAACTGGATTTAAGGCAGGGGATGAGAAGGAGCTGCTGGCCCCTCCCCCAATAAAGAGATGAGGGCACAGGTCTCTAGAGCTGGAATTCAGCAGGACTGGGGTAGCTGGTGCAAAAAAAAAAAAAGTCTTCGACCCCAGGGTTGGTCAGGGTCTGCATGCCATGGAGTCCTTAAGAAGTCAACATGCATCCTTCATGGGTAAGGGTGGGAAGAACAGCTCGGGATAGGGGTCAGTGAGTTCAGAAGGATGGGGTCAGTGACAAGGGTCTCTATAACCTCAGGGGTCGATCCTGCCCTTCCTCTCAGGAATTGTCTAAGAAAGACACACCATACCTTCCCCACAGCCCTGGTAAAGTGGTCAGAGACAGTCCACCTCCATTTGCCTGTGATCACGTGACCATACAAGTCAGAAACAGCAGTAAAGACTCCTGGGTAGAGGAACTTCCCCTTGTTCTGGGTGTTTGTGTATGTGTATGTCTTTGTGTCTGTGTGTCTGTAAGTTGCTGTATGTCTGTGTGTGTTTCTGTGTGTCTGTGTGTACCCGGAAGTACAGCTGTAACACTGGAGAGGAAGACTGCAGGGAGAATTCTACCTCTGGGACTATGTAACTGATGCATCCTTGCCCAGGGACTTGGGGCTAAGGGTGGGGACAGGGGATACAGTTAGCTGCTGTCCCACAGGAGTTTGGCACCATGGTTCTCTGGGGTCAGAGCTGTGCTCCCAAGAGAAACCCTATCAGGGGCCACTAGAGAATGCAGCTCTAAGGATATCCGTTTATAAGCTGGAGCTCAGGAGGCAAAGGGTACAATCAGGAACACTTTTGGAAGGGACTTCCATCCAGGGAATGTTTTGGGGGTAAGAATGGAGATGAGGGAAGTTATGAGGCACTGTTTCCTGCAGGGCCTGGAGTGATACAAAGCTGGGGGTCAGGGTGGTTCCCAGGCATTGTTAAAGCAAGGTGTTCTCTCCAGATTTCCAGACGGGAAAAACTGAAGAAGAGGGGAGGAGACTGAGTACAGGATAAGTTAATTCAAGTAAAAAACAAAAACTAAAAACAAACAAGAGCAAGAGGAAGTAGGATGGCAGAAATGTGTCAGGGCCAGAGAACCAAGCCTCTCCCATTCCGCGGGAACCCCCACATCCCTCCTCTCGGCTGCTGCAAAGTCACACAGAGGTCTCCGATTGCAGCCGCATGACAAACTTATGTGACTTGGGATCTACAAACTCCTCCGAGAGTTTGAAGAAGGGCACCTTCTTGGTGCTCACCACCAAGCTGAAGTCCTGGCGCTTTAAGAGGAACACGATGCCATCCTTAAGCCCATTGGTCACTGGCTCCTCGCTCACCAATGTCCACTGTTTGGCCAGCCAACGTTCCTTGTGGTACTGAATGGTGGGTCCGGCAGCCAAATATCGCTCCAGGAAGGCCTGAGGAGGGGAGAAGATACTATTTTGGCATCTCTTCCACCCACCCACCCTTCATCCTCTGAGACACAGCTTTCTAAGATAGCTAGAATGTTTCTGAATGTTTCTATACCCATGAATTGGTATCTTCAAATGTGAATGCAGAAGAATGCCAGAAAGATGCTTAATGTATTGACGGAGACCATGACATGCACAGAAGTGATACAGCTCCAGTCAGGACCAGAATTTACTACCATTCTTCACCCTTGTTCCTTGTACCAGGCTGTGCCCGGGGCAACTTGAACCTTATTCCTCCTTCCCTCCCTTCCATACCATTGATATGACTAGAACCATGTAGTTCTACACTACAAGAAAGGTGGGCCAAGCAAAGATTCAAGTGTCACACTGTGTGCGTATGTGTGTTTTGCTTGTAAATGAAATCAAGAACTCAGGCCTGATATACCACCGAGTTACATTCCCATCCTCTTTATCACCCACTCAACAAGGAGGGCTCTGAGAGAGCCATTCTTGGAAGCTGGCGACTGTGCTGAGGTAAGCCAATAGCTCAAAGTAAGAAGAGGCAAAAGTTTCCTTTAGGGATGAAGGAGTCAGAAAGGTAAAGGTGTAAGACTTAAAATGTAGAAATCTAGGGCCTTATAAAAATGAAAACAGGCCTCTGAAATCCCCCAAATAGCTCTGAGGTCTACCCTTGCCTCTTCCACACAGACAAGATAGATGGAATGGGAACAGGAAAAGAGATTCTCAAGAAGAAATGAAGATATGGCACAGAATGGGAAGGAGAAACAGCCATGAACAAAAGAGACTAGAAGCTGGACAGAGGGGAAGGTCTGGAAGCAGCAGGCCAACCTTGGGTGTCATGTCGTGGGTGATGCAGAACTCCAGGTGCTGAAGGATGCTCTCCATGGTATGGTAAGGCTGCTGTTTCGTGGTGCGAAGGTACTTCTGCATGGCACGGGCCATGGACGCAAAGATGGCTTGAGCTGCCTCCCGGGGGTCCATCACCTCCCTGGGGTTCTTCTGCTCCTCTTCCTGCAGCCGCTTAATGTGCGTGAAGGCCTCCTCCACAGCCACGACAAGCCTGGGGGACAGGTAGTATCTGGACCAGGTGCCCACTGCTCATCCTATCCTCCACCCACTGGCTCTGACTGCTGCAGCCAGAGTGAGGTCAGGCCTCTGTACTCTCCCTGAAGTATCAGAAGTCCTTGTGGAGCCAAATGCTAAGAGATGGAGGGGGTGCTTTCCTCACGAACAGCAAGAAGCAGTCGTACTCAGTGGGATCAGACTAGGGACTTAAATCCACAATCAAATCCAGCATCAAATCCAGAATGACACTGAGGAACTAAGCTGCAGAAAAGGCCAAGTAGCCCATCAGAAAAGGCTCCACAGAACAGTATACTATGCAAAAAATTAATGCATATGACTAAAGGGACAGGACATTAGCAGGAGTGGTAGTAGTAGTATATTATTTATGTGGGTGGGGGTATGCACACGCCTTCTGTGGGGCTTAGAGGAGTCCTTTCTCGCTTTCCAACATACGGATTCTGGGGATTGAACTCAGGTCCTCAGACTTGGCAGGGCAGGCCCTGGAAATGGCATTTCTATTCGGTCACAACAGCACAGGCAGTGCTGATGTCTGACCGGGGTGGAAGGATACATGCAGCAGTTTGAGATCAGGCTGCTCTACAGAGTGAGTTCCAGGCCAGCCAAGGCTAAATAGTAAGACACCATCTCAAAACAAAAGCAAAACAACAAAAAAAAAACCAAACACCCCAAGTATAATGGCCTGTACTTTTAATCCCAGCACTGGGGAAGCAGAGGCAGGCGCACCCCTGGGACTTGGAGGCCAGCCAGCTTAGTCTGGCCTACTTGTTAAGCTCCAGAGCAATGAAGATACTATCTCAAAAAGCAAAATGGAGCCGGGCAGTGGTGGCGCACGCCTTTAATCGCAGCACTTGAGAGGCAGAGGCAGGAGGATTTCTGAGTTCGAGCCCAGCCTGGTCTACAGAGTGAGTTCCAGGACAGCCAGGGTTACACAGAGAAACTCTGTCTCGAAAAAAAAAAAAAAAAAGCAAAATGGATGACACCTGAGGAACAACAGCTGAGGCTGGCCTCTGGCCTCCACACACATGCACCCACAAATAATTATTATCCTGCTGGGCCTGAAAACCAGGCTTCTCTGTAGGTAGCAAGAGTAAGAAAGAGCTGGCTCCTGTTGGAAAAAGCCAACTACCATGCTGAGAACTGTGGGGGGAGCATGAGACACAAGTGATTCCATCAAAAGCCAGGGAGCCTGGAAGAGAAACCTGGGCTCACATGAGAGGTGCACAAAGATCCAAACAAGCAGTCCAGCATGCCTGAACCTGACCCACAGAACCAAGCAATAATAAATGTGTTGTTTTACAGCTGCCGAGTCTGTGGTTATCAATCATGGAAGCACTAGGAAATGAATATACAAACCCTGTATCATCACTGTCCTGCTCCCAGCAGGCACTGGGGCCTCCTGGGCTTCGCTGCCCCACAGGTATCGCTCTATTGGCTTCCCCTCCCTCAGGTGTCCGCAGCCCAGGATGCACACAGCCAGCACCCACCTGGCCCTGCGCTTGCGCACTCTGCGCTCATGCTCGGCTTCTTCATAATAGTACTCATTGTGGCTGTTGTCGCGCCTCCGTGCTGCAGCTGCGATCACGGCCCTTGACTGGCCAGTGGAGTTATTGGTGCTGTTTTCTGTACAAGAGCAGGATAGAGGAGATGGTCAGAAAAAGTGTAGCCTCTGCACTCTGGAAACAAAGGCCTGACACAGCCAGAGGATGTATCCTGTGTCCCCACCACCCAACAATGCCCCCGTCCCAGCCCTCCTGGCCACCTCTGGGAGAAACTGCAGGAAAGCAACCAGAAAGGGACGAAAGGGGAGGAGTCCTGCATATATGTACTCACATACATACATACACACACACACACACACACACACACACACGCCTCCTGAGGCAGGAGAGTTTGCAGTTCAGGGTCAAAGGGTAGAGACCAAGGCTATGAGCAGACACATGATCTAAACCGGGGGTACACCATAACATAAGAAGGATAGCAGCTATGACCAGCTATTGGAAGTCAAGGGGAATGACAGAACAGAGGGAGCTGGGACACAGGCCAGAGAAAGGAAAAGGCAAGGGAAGTAGCTTGGAGTCCTGCTTAGGAAGAGGCCGGAGGGGTGGAGGAGCAGGGCCGCTCACCCTCTCCGAGAGAATACACCTTGAAGCCAGACACTTTCTTGGCCAGGACGGACTTGGGCAGGTTGAGGAGGGCGGGGTTGTAGACAGGGAAGTCATGGTAATACTTCTCCAGGATCCACACTGCCACTCGCTGGATGCTGTGGGGGAGACGGCAGGAGTGGGGAGGGGGAAGGGACACATCAGGGCAGGTCAGCAGGGCTGGAGAGGACACACGACAGGGACAAGCTGCTTCCAAGAAGCCTGGCTCAAGCCTGAGGCCTATACTTACCAGGCCCCTAACCCTTCCCAAAGCTGGGTCTGCTACTCATTTCCTGCCAGGCTGAAGCCTAGGGGGTAACAAGCCCCAGACAAGGGGCTCCTCCCACTCCAACATTCCCCCAAGGTTTCTGACAGGACCTAGGAGGTGCCACTGATGCTCTGCATAGCCTGGGGGACGGAGGGGAACATTCTGCCCACAAGCCTGGTGGGAGCTGATTTTTTATCTCTCCCTCTGGCCTGCTCATCTCAGCAGCATTCACCAACTACTCACAAAAACCTGTGCCTCCAAGAAAAAGTTTCCTTCTGTTTATACCTCTGACATCTCTTCCTCTTGACCCATCCTCCTCTAAGGGTCCTGATTTTGAATTGCCTATCACTGGCAGTTCACAACTCCCACTGACACCTTGCCCACAATCCTACATATGTCCTTGTTGCCAGGCTGAAAACACCACTGAACTTTTACTGTGTGCACACTCCCTTCCACCCAGCCCCTCTAGCTCTTCACTTATTGTCCCGCCATCCCCCAACCTTTTCAGGTCTCATCTTTGTCCTACGGAAGTCCCACTTTACCCATCCCGTGCACCCATACCTGAGATGGCCGACATTGTAGAAGCGGCTGGCCCCATCTGTGGATCGCACGACCTTGAGTGTGAACTGGGGCTGGAGCTGACGCAGCTCCAGCAGAACTACAGCCAGATAGTGCACGAAGAGTAAGGCATCCACTAGCGAAACGGCAAACTGAACCACGCCCTGGTAGCTGCGCTCCCTGGCATCCAAGATGCGAACGCCGTAGAAGAGCCAGTAGGAGATTACGAGCAGGAAGACAAGCACCATGAGCAGAGCTCGCAACACGAAGACTCGGGGCAGTGAAGCCTTGGGTCGGCGGAAGAACAGAGCCCAGCTGCCCAACAGCAGGATGAGCAGCTTGAAGGCCACGGAGATGAAAAGGCCCTCACAGGCGGTCCCACACGGCTCCAGCTCCTCCCGCCACAGCAGCGGGGGCAGCAGCAGGAAAGCCAGCGGGGTGAGGAACGAGAGCAGTGCCAGAATGGCCCCTGCTGCCACACCCAGGTGGCGGGAACAATCCAGCGGGACACTGTCCTCCATGTCCTTGGCGATGCGTGTGAGGTCATCATGGGAGATGCTGTGCTCAGAAGTGCCTGTGACCACTGTTGTTGTTTCTCCCCAGTTGTCATCCTACAGTCAGGAAGGGGGTGGAGAGGAAACGACAGGCAGAGAAGATAGATGCCCAAGTGGGAAAGTGGACGGGAGAGAGAAATCAACACATATGCAATCATCAGAAGTTACTGAGCTATATTGTGTCTTGTGTCTGCAGAAACTGCCGTCTAAAACCCAAGTCCCTGGGGAGCTTCACTGAGGTCATGGGGGAAGACACCACATGTGCAGCGATGACCCTCAAAGCAGAGCACAGGACAACTGCCAAGGGAGCTTCTCAGGCAGTGACAGTGACCCAAGAGCAGGCTTGCCAGGCAAAACAAGCAGCTTCCAGAGAGTGATAGGACCCGAGCTGACCCCCAGCATCGGGTGACATGTAAGAAGCTCATCTGAATTAGTGACTCCTAACCCCAGCTGCACACAGTAGAATCACCTAGGGAGCTTGGAAAACATACCAATTATGCAAAGTGAGATCTGCTTGTCAACCTTTTTTTAAAAGCCCCCAAGATGATTATAACATTCAGCCAAGACTGGGAACTGTGAGCTAAATGATCTCTAGGGGCTGTTAGTCGGAATGCGCTCTGCAAACCAGCAGTGTGGAAGTCACCTGGGAGCGGATGGGAAAGGCAGACCCGCAGGCCCATCCCCTATTTACTAAAGCCACAATCTGCACGTAAAAGATGCCCATGAAGCGTTCCCACATTCATGTTCTACATGGGCTCTCCTAAGTTTCTTCCAGATTCTGCAGAGGTCCATGGTTTCCGCAGAAGCCAGAGCTAGATACTCAGGGCAGAGATTGATGAACCAAGGCGCCCTGAGGAAAGAGAGAACTGGGGGTCCACGTGCAGGAGCAGAGAGCAGTGGCTAGGAAGGGAAAGTCAAAGCCACTTGGGCAGCCAGGAACAGACATCTATTCCAGCCAAGTGAGGTGATGCAAGACTGTGACCCCAGAACACAGGAGGCTGAAGCAGGATTACATGGGCAGTCAAAATTAGCCTGGGCCACAGATCAAGACAGTCTCAAAAAGAAAAAAAAAATCCAGAGATAGTGGTATATGCCTGTATTTCTTGCATTGGGAGGTGGAGGAAGAAAGGTCAGAGGTTCAAAGCCATCGTCAGTTACATTAGTAAGTTCAAGGCTAGCCAGAGCTACATAAGACCTTGTCTTTTTTTAAAAAAAAAATTATCTATCCTCCAATCATGGGGAGCTACTGTTGTTTTCTCATTAAGGGAGAAGAGGGAACAGGAAGATCAGTGAATGACCTAAATAGAATATGGGAAACACCCTGCAGACTCACGGTCACCCTGAGTCACTATAAGCTAGCTCTGTAGGGCGACCATCTGAATAACCATGGCACAGGATCTGTGGCTGTAAGGACAGACAGACGGGCTCCCAGGTGCCCTTCAGAGTGTGGTCAGCTCAAAGCTGTTTCTCTGCAGTGGCTACAGGGCATCCTACAGAGAAGTCCCAAGACTACCAAAACTTTCAGTACCCACAATTCACATCCAGCCTGGACATATGGAGTCTTACCCTAAACCCTAGGGGCTATGAGCTACAGGACTGAGCTGTGCAGTGCAGTGTCGGAGGCAGCCTGGAAGGGCCAGTGGCTAGAGAGCTGAGCAATCTCCTCTCCAGAGGATGGGAGAGGAATCTGATCTGAATATAGAAGGCAGAAGAGCTAGCCACTTTCGGCTGTGGGACTGGGACCCCACCCTCACCCAGTGACCTGAGATACACTGCCTACCCTCTCAAAGACCACGGCAGGGAACCCCACCCAATAGGAGGTGAGTTTAATCATACTTCAACTTCAAAAATCTATGAGGCCTGATATTACAGAAAGAAAAGAGCTCCCAATGTCAGACAGGCCCCTGCCCCCAGGAACAAGCAGCTAAGAGTCTCCACTGCCTAAGATACTCCCCAGAAGAAAGAACAATACTTGGGTAATCTCAGTGTCACTGCAAGTCCTGTCCCTCCTAAATTCCAGAACTGTGTCCTGCCTACTGTCCTCTCTATCCAGGGAGTGCAATGGACCAGAAGTTAGGACGGAAACAACTGCTCACTCTGTCCTAGAGAATTCTTTTCCAAGGTGCCCCCTCTAACTGCCCAGTTTCTCTTCTGGTGCCCTAGCTCCACTGACTTCCCAAACCCCTTTTCCTTAGGACCTAGATGATGCTGTTCCACAAGCTAACAGCAGAGGGCGTACATCTGAGATTTGAGGGAAACCTGAGGCCTACCCACCACACCACCGCGGCTGCCCTCCAACTCTCCTGAACCAACCTGACTGGCTGACAGGAGCTTTGGAGCCGCAGGGGCATTTCTCCTTACTCAGCTAAACCACCTCTGCCTCTGGAGATGAGGTAGAAACTAATACCTCCAAAAGAGTTTCCACTAACATCTAAACTCCCTGAATTCCCTGCAACAAGGTCCCACCCTGGAACACGAAACAAAGGATAGGAATAGTAACACACCTGTAATCCCTTCATTTGGGACTCAGAGACAGGAGGATTCTGTTTTTAAAATCAGTCTTGGGGCCACGTATAGTGGTGCACACCTTTAAACCCAGCACTCAGAAAGCAGGAGCAGGCAGATCTCTGTAAGTTCAGTGCTAGCTAGGGCTACTCTGTGAGACCCTGTGTCACAACAAAAACAAGCTACTACATAAGGTGACCCTGTCTTGAGAAATAAACAAAAAGATACCGTTCTTGATCTTGGATTTGTCCTAGATATCTATCAGCCCTGCGCTTGCCTAGGAGACCCCACCTGCCCCAGAGGATCAGAAAATGTCTGATCTAAACCACTTTTATCCCCAATGCTCACCCGTTCATCCCCCCTTGTGGACTCATTGTCCAGCAGGGGCTCCCCTGGAGCCTGGATCGTCACTGATTTATCTCCACGACTCCCATCCCTGCTCTTAGAGCGGTGTCGGTCCCGGCGGTCCCTGCAGCAGGAAGCCAGAGAAACAGAAACAAAGGTCAAGAGGGATTCAAGGTCCCTTCAGCAGCCCCTAGCCCACCACCTTAGCATACACCACCTCTACCAGACTGGTCTGCTCAAGCCGTACCCACCTGTGCTTTCGGGAGCTGCGGGAGTGGCCCGACTTGTAGGAATAGCCCGAGTACTGGGACTCGGTGTCCATGGCGTCTGAACGCCGTGCCTTGTAACGCTCCAGGGCCGCGGGCTGGGGCCTCTTGGGGGGTCCCACAGCCACCTCCTTCAGCACAGGCTTCTTCAGGCCAAGAGGCACCTTTAGGAAGTCAACTGTCACCCTGAGGGACTCTATTTTGCTGGACGAGTGGGCTTATCTCAGAGAAATTCAAGCGACAGCTCCCTGAGAAAATAAAGCAACTGCTTAGAGGTAGCTCAGGCTTCCCATAGGTCAGGACACAAATGAAAAAACTTCTCCAAATGCCACCAGAATCTCAGGTAAGCCCAGCCACTCCAAGAGAATACCTTATTCCTGGTTCCTGTTCTGCCCAATAGGCTCAACTCCTTTGGCTTTGTCAGCTAGAAAGACCCTCCACCCACAATATTCTAGGCTGGGAAAGATGCTATCACAGGCTCCAAGGGCAAGGAAAACACCCAGAATAATCCAACTTGGGTAGATTATTTGATTCTTTCCCATCGGGAAGAACTTGGGAAAATGACACCTGACCATGTCCAAGAAAGGAAGAAAAAGCCCAAGAAAGGGAAGGAATGACACCACACCAAGGAAGGCCAAGTCAAGAAACGGCTCCATGCAGTTAGGAAACAATACACTACACAGCTCAGGATGAGAGGCTGGCAGAATCTGTAGGAGCCACACAAAGAGTTCTGGTTTTATTTGCAGGTTATCGGGAAGCCTATTCAACTGTGCTGATTTGGATTGGAAAGAAGTAAAAGCAGAAACAGAGTGATCAGTGAGAAGGTCCCACAGCAGGAGGACTCAGCCACTAGAACCAAGAAATAGTTTCTTATGGAACCATTTGAAGACACAAGAACTAGAGTTGCAGAACCAACTAGACCTGATGAAGAGAGCAGCAGGGGCGGGGGGGACACATCAAAAACACCCAGTCAACCACACAATATAAGTACGTAAAATGTAATTTAAGTAATAAAAATAAAAAGCCTACCCCAAGCAAGGGAGAAGACGCTGAGCTCTGGTAAGGCAACGAGCTGGGTAGAAGAAGCGACTTGGGAGGACGGAGTTTACGCAGGAGCACGTGTGGGGGAGAGCAAGCTCGTGGGAGAGGGCTGAGAGTACGCTGTTCCCCATTCACAAAGCTCACAGCAGCGTTGTGAGGAATGGACAACTGGGCATCCAAGGAGCTGGAGTCTGAACGCAAGGTACAGTCAACATGCAGAGACACTGCAAAGAGCTCAGGAGAAGGGATGCAAGATGTCCAAACTGCACACGTCAGGAGGACAAGAAGAGCAAGCAAAGAGACTGAGAAGGAGGCCAGAAGAGTGAAGTCTCAAGACAGCCAATGAGACAAGCGGAGAGCCGGGAAGGAGTGACCACGGCCAGGTCCAACGCTGCTGGGGCCTTCCGGATGCTAAAGCACTGAAACAGACTTGCTTTGTGGAGACATCTCTTCTCCAATGACTTTACATCACCTGGACTTGGAGGATGAGCAGAAGGATGGATATATTTTCATCCATTTCCCCTCATGTGGATACAGTAACTGATACCCACTGAGTAAAATACGCCTGCCTATCTGAATGCCATTGTGGGGAGATAAGAATCATGTGCAATCTATTCATCTCTCCTCCTGACGGAGTTATGTGGATACAATCCGTGGGCCAGAGACTTCAAAATTCCCACATCAAAGCAACATGTGATAGACACATACTTTGGGGACAGACATACTTCAACAAACCTCCCTAAAACAGGGCCACAAACAGGGCCCATCCCCTGTTCACCTCTCTGTCTGTAAATTACATGTTGGACCCCTCTTCCCTTTCCCCGGGAACCCACTCTACTGGTTCACTCCTCCAGACAGTTTAGGCGGTGCAGCTGTGCCACTTTTGATGTGGTTCCCACCTGGTCCTTCTAGCTCTGCTCTTAAAGACTGAGCTTTGCCAGGAGGCTCTGAAACCAACAGATTACAGAGAGGATGATGAAGCCAAAGGACAAAGAAGGGATACGGATTAGACTCAGACAGACGCTAGAGCCCTCTCCTTCCTCATCTTCACCCCAAATACCTGCATCCCAACCCAAAGCCGACGCCAAAAAGAGCCTGGGATTTACACAAAGATCCGGGTTTAAGATCTGACTCTCTGTTGCTGAGCTGCGAGACAGTGGTCAAGCTATTAACCCTACTGTGCTCACAGGCTGGTGAACCTTTTGGTAAAACAAGAGGTGAAGATACCTCCTTCATGGGGTAGCTGCAAGGAACACAGGGGTGAAAGAAGGGCTTTCATAGACTGTGTAGCTACTAATAGTTAAGCAATTAATAAGCTCTCAAACTCCAGTCCCCAACCACTTCCTCTGAAACTAGGGAAGGCGGCGGTATAAATAAATCGTGGGACTAAATAAAGAACTCTGGAGCACACACACCCCAGCCCACTACTTCAAACACACCCAGATGTGAGGTGAAGCTACTGTTTCCCCTGCAGATAAATTTCGGTCAGACAGGGTGCCAGTTCTCTCTCAACTCTTTGTTCTGAGCTACTTAGCCTGGAGCCCCCCACATTCCTCCCCAGCCAAAGACAAACCCCGCAGCCCTGGCACACAGAGGGCTGCTCAAAATGCAGCAAAACATGCTCCTCCCTCAACCACCAAACAGAGGGTGCCCAAAGGACCACGACTTCTAAAGCCTTTGCTTGCTGTCCCTCTGGGTACCCAAGGAGCTAATCCCAGCATTGGAAGGGATGAAAGGTAGGCAAAGACACGGGCAGAACTTCCCCCTGCTTAATCAGTCTCAAGAATCAGGTTTGGAGGGTCTCTTGGGTGGGCAGCGTTCCCAGGAAACAAAGTGGAGGACGGATTCAGTGGATGAAATCAACAAGTAGAAATGTCAGAGCGGTGAGGAGACAGGAGAGAAGTCTGAACTTGGCACAGGGCTGAGCTGTGCCCAGCTGAGGAGCAGAGACTGTAAAAAGCCAATATGCTCCACTGTTGTTCAACTCACCCCCCCCCCACCCCACAAGACACAAACACGGGCACTGAGTCCCCTTCTCAAACCAGCCATGGATTATCTGGGGTTAAAAGGAGGCCAAAGAGGAGAAGGGGGGTGGGAGCAGAAAGAGCCCAGCACAAAAAGGAGACCCTTCTCCCCTCCAAAGGCCTTTCAGAAATAAAATTAATGGAATGTGTCTCAGTAACATCCCAAGGGAATTGGGAGGAGGGCTGAGGGGAATGTGGGGGCTTTTGTCCGGGCTGCCCAGCTTCTCCCACATTGATCACCATAGCAACCAAAGCCCCCTGTTGCCTAGGTGATGGCAGCCAGGTCCTGGAACTCATACCCAGCATCCAAAGTGAGAAAGGTTATAGAGCTGGGGGAATGGGACAGAGGGGGAGAGAATGGGGTTTCTACTCTGGCAGCCCAGCTTTTGTCTGAGCTTGGGATCGGGTTTCTTCATGGAAATAATTGGAGGCCTCGAGAAAATATAAACTGAAAACCTGGCAAGAGGCAGAGAGAACAGGGTACGGGGTATACGGGTAGGTAGGGGTGCAGGATAAACAAAGACTAGGACCAACTGACTCCTTCTCAGCTGAGTGGATAGCCAAGTGCGCTGTGTGTGTGTGTGTGTGTGTGTGTGTGTGTGTGTGTGTGTGTGTGTGTGTAAACACGCACTCACGGCAGGTGCTGAGGAAAACAACCAGGCCTAGGAGCCTGTGGTCACTGTGTCCGTTTGCCACTGCTCTAGGCCTACAGTGCAGTCCAGGTCCTCAGACCTGGGAGGGTGCATGAGGCAGAATACAAGGAGAAAAAGCAGAAGCCAGGGTGAGTCAGCCAGAGGAGAGAGGGAGGGAGGAATAGATCACACCTCAGAAGGGGCCAACCCTTCTCCACCAACCGACGCGTGACAGGGCTGGAAGTAGGCCTGTGAGGTGGAACTACCTGGGTTTCACGTGAGAGAAGACTTGGGCCAGAAAAAGATGAGGCTGGAAAAGTGGAAAAGAAGCTAAAAGTTCTGCTTTGAAGGGGGTCTGTCTCTCATAGGCCCCATTTCCTCTTCTCAGCCAGAGACCAGGAAGGGTAGTCCTGCCTGGGCACAGTTATCCCTTGAAGCTCTCCAGAAGAGGCATTCATCTGTGGGTTCTTGCCTGTTACAACCCTCTCTGATTCCTACATAAGAATCAGGGTATTACAGAATCTGGCTTGGCCGCCCTTCTGCACCTCGACCCACAGACAGGCAAGTGACTCCTATGCTGCACTCCCAAGCAGTGAGTGCCTACTTTGGGGTGGGGGTAACTTAGCTATCTGCGCAGAAGCAGAGCACCTAGTCATAAGGCTGGTTATCAAAAAGCAGAACAAAGGTTCAAAGGTTTGCCTACACCATACTATTTCCCCATGTTTCAAAGATGAGTCCAACCAGGTGGCCCTGTCAGGCAATAACAGAGACTCAAGACTTTTGATTTGAGTAAAAATACAGACACCTAACTTGGAACTCTCTGCTTCTGCCCTCTCTCTCCCTCACTGGGGGACAGTGGACTGACCCACCCAGGTTCTCAGCAGCTGCAAGCAATAGTTGAATGGTGACTCAGCCATAAAACCAACCAAGTTTTACAGATAATAAAGTAAGGCCCAGAGAAGGGCAGTAAATGGCCGGCCAGTGGTCATTACTTCCACTACAGTCCGTTCTAGCCTCTTAGTGGTGGGAAAACCTTGCTAGCAGTTGGGTTTGCGGGGATCTCCTAAAGGGTGAACAAATTCTTCTGCAAGCCTCCCTCCAACTCTGGTTCTTTCAACAGACAACACTACAAGAAGCTGAGGAGAGGGGAAGACTTAATGACTCCTGCCCTGCGCCTTCCCACCAGACATGGGGTCAGAGGTCAGGCAGTCCTAAGCCCAATATCAAAGAATCTACCTCCAGAATGAATAGTTTCTGTGCCCAGTCACTGCTCTGAAGAACGTTAGCCCTCTGTTCCCATCCAGCCTGGACACGGAAAAGCCACCCATCCCAAGAACTTCATGCTACATCCTTCCTATCACAGAAAGAATCAGGTACAGGATGGGCAAGGACCACAGCCACCATAAGCCTTAAAATGGGCTCCCAGACTCACTCTTATGCCCTCAGAAGAGACCCAGTTACTCTGGTGAGACCCAAGAGAGGACCCAGTGGGAAGGCTGCAGGATGAGGTGCCCAGGAGCTGGCACCAGGTGCCCCACCCCCATACTGCTAACCAAGCACTCTCCGAGGAGGGCCAGACATGAGCTCACCATCCTCACAGCCCCAGGGTGGGGGCAGGATCCTTCTCCTAGCAGGGGAGGGGCAGAGTAGCAGGGAAGAGTGCACAGATAGGCTCCTGCCAGGGCACCTGATACTGACTGAAAGAGAGCTAGAGTGAAGAGCCCGCCCCTCCCCACCTTCTGTAATTCCCTCAGTGTAACGCAGGTAGTGCGGAGGGTATCCTCCGAACCCAGACACTGAGACACTGACACACATGCACATGCGCACATACTCTAGTTCCCCTCCTGAAACCTGGAATGGTTCCTGCCTGCCCCACCCGGCTCCACCCACCCCGGCCAGGCAGGTTCTGTAGAGACCTGTTCTGCTGTCTCTGGCACCCCAACCCCATGCAGCTCTCAGAGTCCCTGCCCCCAGCCCAGCACACACACAGACACAGACACAGACACACACACACACACACACACACACACACGCTCACACAAACACAAGCACATCCCACAGGATCCCAGCCCCTAGTTTCCCCTAGACCCATCCCTGGTCAATCTTGGGCAGGATGTTGAGGGACAAATATTCCCTTTGGCACCTTTCCCAGGCTGAGGCTATGGGGAGAGAGGACAGAGGCAACCCAACCAGGACTGAAATGCCAGGATGCTCTATTTAATTTCCCCCACCCACAGGGGTTTGAGCTGCTGCCTCCCAGGCTGTGGCAAAAGAGGCCCCTCCCCACATACCAGGTAAGGTCTGGAAAGACTGAGCCAGAAAACGGGAGAAGGGCGATAGGAAGCGGGTGAGCTGCGCTGACCTGCAGCCCCACTTCCTACACACACAGTCAAACAAAATGCCACCCTGTCTTTCAGTCCTACGGAGGCCTCAACTGCCCCTGGCCCCAAGAGACCTCAAAGTTTGCTCACCCAGCCCTTGCCTCAATGCAGGAAGAGTTATTTAGGAAGGGGAAGTCAACCAGCCTCCGGCTGGCAATGTAGACCAGGAGAGCTAAGATGTGGGGAAGGAGTGAGTGCAAGAAAGACATATGGGATGCCGTGGGTGACACCATGGGGGATGCCGTGGGTGACGTCCCCTATGACTGTATGGGAAAGCAGTAGAATGAGCCTCAAGGTGTGAGACCCAATGTGTGTGGGGGGGGGAGGGGCAGGCCTGGGTTTCTTCGTAAACCTCCACCTACCCCAGCCCAGGGCCACTCATATCGAGGAACACAGAGGCCAAAAGAGTTGCACCCAGCCTCCACCCTCCTGACAACACCCGCCTCCCTCACCCAAGCTTCTCACTCTTTCTGAAGATTAGCAACTCCCCCATCTTTCTATGCGCCACTTCCATTCCTGGGGTAGAGCAGATGACGAGATATGTGTTTCTGTTCACACTTGGCTGGTTTTTGAGTTACCACATCAGACCTCAGGCTCAGAGCCTGTTTCTATCCGACCTCCCCTTCCTCCTAAAAAGCCAGATCCCCAATCATAAACACCCTCTTGCCTTCTGTCCAGGCTGGGGGTAGGGGGGTGCCAAGCACTGATGAGAGTAGAACTTGAAGTCCTACGGTTACGACTTCGAGAAAAACCACAGGACAGTGATAGCCAGGTCGCTCTCCACAACAGTGATGGCCAGGGCCCTCTCCACAACAGTGATGGCCAGGTCCCTATCCACAATAGTGATGGCCGGGTCCCTCTCCACAACAGTGATGGCCAGGTCCCTATCCACAACAGTGATGGCCGGGTCCCTCTCCACAAAGACTCATTGAGCTATGGTGGTGAAGCTTAAGTCTCTTTGCTGAACGAGGCTCCTACTCCACACACAAAGGAAGAGCTTCAGCTCTAACAGGAGCCCTGCAGTGGCTCGGACAAGGAGGTGCTCCTCCTGGGAAAAGGCTGGGCTCCTCCATAAGACCCCATGGGTTCTCATCCTTAGAAGTCTCTACTGGTCAGGCTACATGGACTTGTGTTAGCTTTCCAAGGAGGAAGAGGGATTAGTCACAGTCAAGATTAAAGCCAGCACTGAGCAATCAGAATGGGGATGGCGTCACGGAAAGACAGAGAGACTTGGGGAAAAGGAAGCCCAAAGAGCAAAGAAATCACAGAGACCAAGAACAGCAATTAGGAACTATACCATCTCTGAAGACTTTCTTGCCTTCTCTAAGTTTATGTTCCTGTCTGTAAAATGGGAACAATAGTTTTCTATATAATGAATCCAGAAGCTGAAATACACAAAGTGCTCAATAAGGCCATGTGTGATGACCACATGTCTTGGTGAGCCCAGGACTTGAGAGACAGAGACAAGCAGATCTCTGAGGTTGAGGCCAGTCTGGTCTACAAGGGAAGTTTCAGGGCCACACAGTGAGACCCTGCCTTAAAGAAAGAGAGAGAGAAAGAAAGAAAGAAAGAAAGAAAGAAAGAAAGAAAGAGAGAGAGAAGGAGGGAGGGAAGGAGGGAGGGAGGGAGGGAGGGAGGGAGGGAGGGAGGGAGGGAGGGATGGAGGGAAAAGGGAAGGAAGGAAGGAAGGAAAAGAAAAGAAAAGAAAGAAAAGGAAAGGAAAGAAAAGAAAAGAAAAGAAAAGAAAAAAGAAAAAGTAGGTAGGTAAATAGATAGATGGATAGATTAGAAATTGAAGCACTGGAGAGATGGCTCAGCGGTTCAGCAGTTAAGAGCACTGGCTGCTCTTCCAGAGGTCCTGAGTTCAATATCCAGCACCCACAAGGCAGCTCCTAACCGTCTGTAACTCTTGTTCCAGGGAATCTAACACACTCACACAGACATACATGCAAGCAAAACACATACATAAAACCAATGTACATAAAAAAAGACAAATTAATAAATTATCAATAGTAAAATGATGGTTTCCCAGCTTTTAGCCAAGACTTCTGCTTCTTTTCCTTATTGCCTCATTATAAAAAGTATATTCCACTCAGAAAAAGGAAGAGTCATTTTTGGATGTAAAGATGGCTCCTCCCCAACGGGAACATGGGCCAGGAACTAATCACATCCTGATCCATCCCATGTCTCAGGAGCTCTTTGGTCTTCCAGCTTCTCCCTCTTCCTCAGTGAGGTCAGGCCTAGGATCCAATGGCTTCCCACTCTTTTCCAGGCTCTCGTCCTAGCTACCCATCGATGGGCTGGAAGGAGGCCCCAAGCCTCCTGCCCCACCCCAGCCCCCAGACACTGCCACTCTCCCCTCTCAGGGCCCCACCCTGATTACCAGGATAGCCCCAGTACTGCTGAGTCCAAGTTTGCTTTTCCCAAACCCATTCCCAGCTGTCTTGTCTGTAATTACCAACCTTGCCAGGGGCATAAGATTGGCACTGAAACAGCTCATTTCCAAAGGGCCCCACCATAGAAGCCTCTGCCTCCCACTCTGTACTAAGTAGGGGGTGGGGGGAGATGCAAAGATCCTGCCTGGCACACTGTGGATCTTGCCAGATCACAACAGAGAAGGTGACAAAGGGCTGTCAAAGGCCAAACAGGACAAAGACAGTCCGTCTGCACATCTGCTCTCAAAATCACACAGAGCACAGGATTACCCACCTGTAGAGGGTGAGAGGTTTCAGGTCACCTCAGAGAGAGAGGAAGTTGAGTAGAGGCAAAGCAGGAAGATAAATCTGGGATAAGACCAGAAGCACACAGGCGGGAGCTGCCAGGAAAGAGGAGGAAAGGGTAGGTTAAAAAAAAAGAAGAAGAAGAACCACCTCTGACAATACTATCCCAGCCTCTCCTCTCCCTGATGCCTCCACCTCCACCAACAAACACCACAGGACAGGACAGGAAAGGAAAGGGATTATTAATTTTGTTTTATAGCTAGGGAAACTGAGGCCAAATCTCCACTTTGTACTTCAAGATCCAGCAGTACCAAACACCCCACAGATGTCCTTGCTCATGCTCAGCGTCCACCAACAAGCCCCTTGGTTCTCTCCCTGTCTCCCTATCCTTTAAAAATGGTTAAGAACGGCCAGGCGTCATGGAACAGGACTAATACCTGCACTCAGGAGCCAGAAAGAAAGGC
Source organism: Grammomys surdaster (assembly GCF_004785775.1). Classification (NCBI taxonomy): domain Eukaryota; kingdom Metazoa; phylum Chordata; class Mammalia; order Rodentia; family Muridae; genus Grammomys; species Grammomys surdaster. The sequence goes on along the minus strand of NW_021620215.1, from coordinate 1,043,066 downwards.
AGGTCTCTACAAGTTCCAGGGCAATCTAGTCTACATAGCGAGTTCCAGGCCAGCCGGAGATAAAAAGCAAGACAGACCTTGTCTCAAAATAAATAAATAAGCGAACAAATAAGCAAATGAATAAATAAATGAAATCAGCTAAGGAATATCTGTGTAGTAGGAGATTACTAAGCCATAAAAAGCATTACATATGCCATACATATATAACGTATATACATAAGTACATATGAACGAGCCTTGCAAAAATTCTGAGAAGAGTAAGCCAGACATAAATGATGAAATTTAGAAAAAAGAGCCAGAACAGAGCTCCACAGAGACAGAAGGTAGGTTGGAGGTAGCCTAGAACTAAACAAGAGGGCACTGGAAACAACTGCTTAGTATGTCTGCAGTTCTTTCAGAGCTAGTGAGCATGCTCCCCAACTAGACAGAGATGGTTGAATCCTTCTGTGTGTGCGCTAGATTCCATTCTCTTGAAAGAAATTCATTTCATGTTAACTTCTAACAGTGGCCAACACATCTCCTTCAGGAACCTTGCCCAGTACTGCACCTCAGACAGAACCAAACGCTATGCTGCAAAGGCCTCCAGGATATACCTCCATTACAGCACTAGGGGGTTCGGGGATCAACGTGTCCAAGCGTGTTTCCCCTGTCAACAGTGCTCTTCTCCGCTCCATCCCCCGTGTTTCACACAGACCCTGGCAGAGAGTGGACTGTGCTGAATGTGGTCTGTAGAGGAGAGCACAGTGCACAGCCTCACTCCGATGCCCGACCGCCCAGATCTCCATCCGCCCCTTACCTACTACATCTGTGGATCAAAATCCAAGCCGTGACAGCCAGGATTTACTAAGTCATTCCCCTGTGCCAGACACTGAAGAACACACTCTTCCCTGGTTATTTCTCTTGTCATCATAAACCTATGAGGTGGGATCTATCGCCAACCGCATGTAACAGGTGAGGCTTCCAAAACTTAGCTGTTTTATCTCAGCTCACAGAATTGGGATGCAGCAAAGCTAGAAGTTCAGAGCAAACTGTCATCAAGGGAGAGAGGTCGCAGTGCAGGGTGGGGACTGGGATTCCCTGTGGATGGGGTCAGTGTGGGCTAGGAGGACGGTGTCTTAAAACACCCAGGAGGCTAAGGAATGAAGCTTAGTTACATGTCCCAGCCCACACAGCTCTGAACACTAAGTGAGACTGGCTGCCTCTTCCTTTGGCCTCATAGTGTAGGAGCCAGCAAAGGAGAAAAGTGGAGTCCCTAAGCCTCAGAAGGAGTAAAGGACCAGGGAAAAAGGAGGATCTTCCTCCTCAAGACCTCCAAGAAGTTGGAGGGAACAGAGGAAGAGACACCAGAGAAGGCAGCCCTGCGGGGGAATTAGAGAAAGTACAAAGCAGGACCAAGACAATAGAGAAGGAGGGGCCAGTGTGGCCACTGGTTCCCAGTCTGGAAGCACTCTTTGAAATGGCACTTGTCATTGTCTGACCACAATTCCTCCTCCTTGGGGGACAACTCCTACTGGTAGGGAACATACCTGGAGCAAACAAGGCACGCCAGCGCCAGGGCCTTGGACAGGGGCATCTTGCAGGCCCGGGGAAACCATCTGACAGGTGTCTGGACAGGGGCACCTTGCAGGCCCAGGGAAACCATCTGACAGGTGTCTGGCTTGAAGAAAGGGAACACTGGACTGGGGCAGACTGTTCCTAGCCTTCTCTTCCTGCTCCAGCATTTTCTAAACCTCTCCCCTCCTCTCCCCAGGCTTTATGAAAGGTAGGGACTTCTGAGGGCTAAAGATGGAACATTCCAACTGCACATGCCCATTAGAGACCAACATTCCAGTTGCAATTACCCAGGACCCTAATGGGCATGTGCAGCTTCAGCCTCTGTCTTAAAACCAGTGTCTCCGCCTGACTAACCTCTGGCAGCAAGAGGAAGAGTTGAGAACACGCAGCTGGGAAGAAGGCTTGGGTCCCAGAGGAAATGACCGCCCCTGTCTTCCCTTCACCCCAAAAGAGAATCAACAAGAGCAAAGAGAAAAGGGGGTTGCTGCTACTGCTCAGGGAGGAAGAGACGTCTACTCCTCAGTCTCGGGCTTCCACCCAGGCTCGTGATGATGGATACAGACTCGTTTCCCACCAAGTGGGCAACTGCCCTCTTGAAAGCTCAACTCCAACACCCACAAACAGACACACATTCACACAGAAACACACTCATATGCATACACCTAAACAAACGTGTGCACATTCGAACTCACATTCACAAACACTGCATACACAAACACATATACACACACATTCTCGGACACACATACATGCATGCACACATGCACACATACATATTCACACACACACATCCACCCACACTACACACACTCCATCTAAAGTGTGCTTCTAATAAAGAAACTGCAGGATAAACTACTCAACACACTTGCAGAAACTCCCAGACAAGCAGCCCATATCACTTTCTCCATCCTACCGCTGCTCCCTACCAGGTCTCACACCTTGAAGTATGCTTCTTCTAGCCTCCAGCCCACACCCCTCAGGATCCTAGAGGCAGGGCAGAGCTGGAGGGCTCTGAAGTAACCACCTACAACATGGCTTTCCAAGAGAGCCGTGGCCTCAGAGAGAGTAACTGGGTCAGAGAAGCCAAGCATACGGCCTCAAAGGGCACTAAAGCCCAGCCAATGACAGTGAGGAAGGCCATTATTATGTCCTTGACTCCTGAACCCCAAAATTCCACCTCCCCATTCCCCACATCACACACCATCTTCCAAAAAAGTCCATCTCCCCAAATAAGCATCACCTAAGACAACTCACTACCTCCCCCCTTGCAGAATCTCCACTAGGGTCTCACATACTCACGACACTACCCTTGAATCTAGGCAGGGACATTCAAATCCCGCAGACAGCCTTCCCTGTGGGCTTTCTGCTAGGAAAATCTGCCTGCAGAGACAATACACACTCAAAATACACATATGTCCAAAGACGGGCACATATCCATACCTATGCATCAGTCCAGGTTACTCACAAGAGCACAGATTCACACACACACACACACACACACACACACACCACCCATTCTGCTCTTATAAACCCACCTTCTCTAATACCTGCCCATCTCCTTCCCATAAGCCCCTCTCTCAGCACATACACAGACACACACCCCTTCCCTTGAGTATACACACAAATACATACCCATATACACAGCAGATGTGTGGTCAGTGCTCTCTCTCTCTCTCTCTCTCTCTCTCACACACACACACACACACACACACACACACACACGGAAAAACAGCTACACATCCAAACCCAGGGCCCACCTGCAGGAACACGCAGCACATCAAGGCTTATGCACACACACACATACACACACACACACACACACACACACACACACGCACACAAAACAAAGAATCACGCATACTGATCCCCCAATCAGTCCTTTAAAACTCACTAATGCAGTGCTTAGGACCTTCTATGAGTAAATAGGACGAGGGAAAGGTATGATGTCGTTGGTTCCCCCCAACACACCCCGACACACACTGACCAGTATCGCCGCCAAGTCCCATCCTTGGGCTACACACACACACACACACACACACACACACTGCTGTGCAGGGCCATCTCTCACCCTGAACATTTACCTGCCCCTTCCTCCCCGCACTCCAAAGGTGTGTATGCATCCCTACATACCTCCAGCTTCCAATACCTCCAACCTCCGATCCTTCCCCGGCCTCTCCCACCACCAACACACGCTTTCCAATCCCCGTTCAATGGGTTCCCCTGGGATCGTTCAGGCGCCCGCCCGGGGCCCCCGGCCCAGGAAAGTCCCCGGCTCTTAAGGCCTGGGCTCCGCCCCTTCTCCCATGCGCCCCTTCCCCTCTCCAAAGTTGGGGTTACTCCGCTGTGCAGTGGGGCGAGACCGGAAGGGGGCTGCCTCAAGCCCCCCCTTCCCCCAGAAGCCACCCTGCTTTCTCCAGGGCCGGGCGCTCCCTGGTCTTTTGCATGGTTCCCTTCTTTTTTCTGTTGCTTTCTTTCTTTCCTTTTTTTTTTGCAAACTTTGCCCGCGCCCCCACGGCCCGCCACTCACCCGCCGCTGCGAACAGCCGGGTGGACTGGGCGCACGCCCCGCTCTGCTCCGCGCCTTTGTATCCGCAGCGCACCCGGTCGTTCCGAACTCCGCGCTCCAGAACCGGCAGCGCGGGCGATGGGGGTTGACGAGGGGGGCTCCCGAGGTCGCTCACCCCGGCTCCGTCCCAGACCGCTCGCCTGTTTCCCCCTCGAGGCCCCGGGGGCAGGGGGCCGGGGGACCTGCAGGGCGCTCAGGCTCCCATGGCGGGACCCAGGACCAAGCAATCGGGGATCGGGAATCAGCTCTGGAGCCGGCGGCGGAGGGGGAGGGGACCAGAAGGGGCAGGGGGCGGGGAGCGAGCTCCCAGGTGCCGCCTCCCGGCTGTTCCCGCAGCCGCCGCCCCTCCCGCTGCTGCGTCCATTGTCTGCGGCCCGGCTCTTCCTCGAGTCGCGGCACCCCCAGCCCTGCGCCTGGCCATGCCCTGCGCCCTCTGGATCCTGGGAATCCACGCCTGCCTTGCAGACCTGGCCAGGAAGGTGTGCTGGATGCTGCGTCGATTCTTGGCTTTGGTCCAGCCCGCAGCCCCTCTTGGAGCTTTCTTCTTCGACCCCCCCGATTGAAGACCTTTCCCCTAGGCCCTGATGCTGGCCATATTCTCTTCTTGGGGACCACAAACCTGACCTCACAAACTCCAGTGGAATCTGAGATGTGGGAAGATCGATCCCCTCCGGCTCAGAGCTGCGAAAAAGGTCATCCCTGATATTAATTAGTGACAAGAGACAGGCCCCTCTCTCATGTATACGGTATTTCCCTGACACCATACCCCCCTTCTTCCAAAAATAATTTAATTACTCGGTGTTCTAGCTGTGAGCGAAGACCGCCTAGTCAGACTGGGACGCTCACTCATTAACACGTTTTCCTCCCCTCTGTTTTGAGTGTTGGGATTAATTACAAAGGGAATCCTGCCCTAGGGGAGAGGGGAAGGGAGAGAAGACGACAACGAGGGCCCCCGACTTGGGGCAGCGGGGGTAGGGGGTGGGGGGGCTTTTCCCAGGAAGCCTAGAGTTTAAAAAAAAAAAAAACCTCCTGGGTCAGTGCGGAACTCCAAGCTCTTCACTCTAGAACTTTTGGATAGTTTAGCTTTGCAGGTAGGACCTAGGGAATGTAGGTTAGCACAAAATATCTGGAACATTTAAGGCATTTCCACCTCAGAGCACTCTAAGGAACAAAATAGTTAGAGTTGCTAAAGTGCCTAGGAACCCAACAGGGGTGAGTCCAACATAAAGTGGCTATGGGAAGAAAGACCAGGTTGCCCTCTGAGTGAACGAAAGCAAAAGTATTATTATGTTGCCATTGGTACTATTTACGGTGTAACCTGCCACTTACCCAGAACAGTACCGCTTCAAAAGCATCTTCGCACCGGTCTCCACACCTTCTCCACACCTTCACCATCTCCGCCTTTCAATTCTGATACCTGCCCCTCCCGACCCTGTGATTAAGAAATCCCAGAGGAGGCGACTCCCAGCCTCGGTTCCTTTCTCTGATGGAGGCTTTCCTAAAACTCAGTCATGTCTCTGCTATACATTCTAACCAGTCCCCAAATGAGGACAGATTGTCTTTGTCTGCATATGGCTGTTCAAAGGTGAGGAATCTATTCAAATGCTTCCCTTCTGCTTTGCCCAAACCCTTGCTTCTCTTCAGCTGCTCACTGTTCCCACATGTTAGCAAAGAACTTAGTGCTAAGACAACAAGAAATACAGTCATAGTTTCAAGTACCAAAGTCTATGGAAACACAACGACCTTCGTTCACCTATGCCTGTCACGTGCCAGGCACTGGACTGCTCTGGGGGTCCTGTAAGCACACCAGAAATGCAAGGGAAGGGCAGAACAGTAGAAGACAGTAAAAGGAGACGGAAAGTCCCCTTACCTGTCCAAAGTGCACTCCAGGGCTGAGCACTAGTTTAACTTGACAATGTTGAAGATGTCACATCACCGGCAGGGTCTCTTTTATGTTTAGTGTAAATTATATCACATTCTGCCAGCTTGTTTCCCAGACCGGAGAAGGCCCTCAAAGAATTGGAAATGAGTTTCTGGCGTCAGAATTACAAATGACTTTGTAGACTGGCCCCAGCTAAAGCTTGAAATGTAAGTCAAGATGTCATGTAAATATGGGAGACTTTAGGATTGATGTCTGTTAGGCGCAAGACTGGAATACACTCAGTTCTTTCTTCCTCTCCTCTGAGATGAGATATAATTGAGAAATTATACCTAGAATTCGAATACTGCCTTACAGAGGTATCTGACACTAAATGTAATTGTTCTATCGTGTCCTATCCAACACGACAAGCCTCCACTGTTGCCCTTAGGATGAATTTCACACATCCTCAAATCACAGAATATCAAATCCAAGACCCGAAGACAAGGGTCATGCATTCAGGATCTGAAAAACTTAGCCTAATTCTTTAGGATGAAGAAGAACACTCAGGTAGGTGACATCTAACCACAGTTTTCCCTAGGAGGACATCCTGCAGAAACAGAGGGAGGCTGGAAACCAGGGAGGCCATGAACCTGAAGGAAAACAGGGGGCCAAAATGGACTTTGGGATTTTGTCTGTTTCATTATATAGTTCAGATCTCTTCTGGTAGTCAGGCTAGTTTAGAATTTAAAACCCTCCTGTCAGGGATGGCCAGATGGCTGTGAGAATGACTGGAAATCTGCAGCTGATGGGGGTGGGGAAGTAGGGGTATATCCAGGATGAGACAGAGACCTGGGATAGGGGAGGTACCCAAGAATCAGTGTCCTTAGCTGTGACTCACAATATTGGGGAACCTGAAGAGGCCACCTCCTGTAACCAGGCAGGAACCCCTGTGGAGCACTAAGGACACCAACCCACTCACAAAACTTTCGACCCAAAATATATCCTGTCTACAAGAAATGCAGGGTCGAGGTCATGGAGCAGAGACTGAGGGAATGGCTAACCAATAGCCGGCCCATCCAGAGACCCATTCCATGGAAAAACACCAATCCCTGACACTATTAATGAGACTCTGTTATGCTTGCGGACAGGAGTCTAGCATGGTTGTCCCCTAGAGGCTCTACCTAGCAGCTGACTCAGATAGATACAGACACCACAGCCAAACATTGGATGGAGCTTAGGGACTCTTATGGAAGAACAGGAAGAAGGATTGCAAGCCCCAGAGGGGATAGGAAGTCCACAGGAAGACCAACAGTTAACTAACCTGGATCCTTGGGGCTCTCAGAGGCTGAACCACCAATCTAAGAGCATACACGGGCTAGACCTAGGCCTCCCTGCACATATGTAGCAGATGTGCAGCTTGGTTTTCATGTGGGTCCTGAACAACTGGGGTAGGGGGCTATCCCAAAAGCTGTTGCCTGTGTGTGGGATATGTTCTTCTAGCTTGGCTTCCTTGTCTGGACTCAGTGGAGAAGATGTACCTAGCCTCACAGAGACTTGATGTGTCAGAGTCAGGGGATACCCAGGGGGACCCCCACCTGCTTAGAGGAGAAGGGGAGATAGGGAAAGGATTGTGAGATGGGTGATCAGGAGGAGGCAGTGAATGGGATGTAAATTGAATAAATAATATAAGAAATAATAATAAGAAATTTTTTTAAAAGGTAAAACCCTGGGTTAGAGAGATGGCTCAGTGGTTAAGAGACTGTTCTTTCAGAGGTCTGGAGTTCAATTCCCACCAACTACATGGTGGCTCACAACCATCTGGAATGGGATGCAATGCCCTCTTCTGATGGGTCTAAGGGGAACAACAATGTACTCACATGCATTAAATAAATAAATTTTGGGGGGCTGGAGAGATGGCTCAGCAGTTAAGAGCACTGACTGTTCTTCCAGAGATCCTGAGTTCAATTCCCAACAACCACATGGTGGCTCACAATCATCTGTAATGGGATCGGATGCCCTCTTCTTGTGTGTCTGAAGACAACTACAGTGCACTCATATACATAAAACTAAATAAATAAATCTTTAATAAATAAATCTTTAAAAAAAATGTAAAACCCTTTTGTCTTAGCTTCCAAATACCACCATGTCTGGCATACCGTTCTTGGATATTGAATGCACAGATACTTACTATTTCTTTAAATCTCAATTCTACTCATGTAAAAGGTAGTAATGAGGTAACAGAAGAAGCCCCTCCATATATCCACAGTGTGCCAGTGAATTTCTAGGCAAGCTTCCTGTCTCTCTTCCATGCTTAGGGCACTGCTAGTTCTTTCAGGAATCTTTCAGGCAGGCAGACTCCTAGTACATAGTCAAGGCCTTCAGTAAAGGCCCATTTAACTCCTCATTGGTTCATGATTCGGACAGCAAGGATAGAGCAGGCAGACTTACCAGAGGTTCCCACAAAACCCAGAGAGGTTATGTCTCGCAGGGAAGATTTAACAAGCTCTAAGAGTGAGAATAGTTTCTTGTCTTAGAGTTTGGGGGTTTGTTTGTTTGTTTGTTTGTTTGTTTTTGCCATGAAGAGCCAGCATGACTACAGCAGCTCTTATACAGGAAGAGTTTAGTCCATTATCATCTTGGTGGGCAGACATAGCGCTGAAGTTGCAGAGAGTTCTTCTTCTGGATCCAGAGGCAGCAGGCAAAGAACTAGTTTGAGTTTTGGAGACCTCAAAGCCCACCCCTTAGTGACACACTTCCTTCAGCAAATCCACACTTACTCCAATGAGGCCACACCTCTTAATAGTGCTACTCCTTATGGACCGAGTACTCAAACACATGCAGTTAGTTGTAAGCTGCCCAATGTGTGTGGTGGGAACCAAACTACAGTGTTCTGGAAGAGCAGCAGGCACTCTTAAACCAGGGCCAGCTCTCTAGACCCTCTCTGTAAACTCTGCTACAAAAACGAAGTGGGAGAAATAGTTCCTAGCCCATTTTATGAGGACAGACCAATAAAGAAAACCAAATTTGGCCAGGCTAGGTGGTGCAAGCCCATTAGTTATTCTGGAGGCTGGGCAGAAGGACTGTGTGTTCGAGTCCTGCCTAGGCTACAGAGTGCTTTCAAAGCCAGGATGAGCAATTTAGAGAAAGCTTGCCTCAAAATAAAAAAATAAAAAGTAGGGCTGGTGAGATGGCTTAGCAATTAAGAGCACTGACTGCTCTTGCGGAGGTCATGAGTTCAAATCCCAGCAACCACATGGTGGTTCACAGCCATCTGTAATGAGATCTGATGCTCTCTTATGGGGTGTGTCTGAAGACAGCTACAGTGTACTTACATATGAGAGAGAGAGAGAGAGAGAGAGAGAGAGAGAGAGAGAGAGAGAGAGAGAGAGAGAGATTGGAAGGAAAAGAAAAGAAAGGCCGAATCCAGCCGGGCCAGAGCAAGAGGGAGAAGGGAAGGGGGAAAAAAGGAAAAAATAAAAAAAATAAATAAAAATAAATAAAAAGGAGTGGGACACACACATTCAAACGTCACACACAATGACAAAAGGAAGCTGGGATATGGATGAGTGGTAGAGTACTTGCATAATGTGTGCAAAGCCCTTAATTAAAATTCCAAGGGTGGGGAGGAGTTGATTATTTCTATATACACTAGTTGTCTCAGTGGCCCAGGGATGTCCTGAAAACTACCACAGACTGATAGAAACGACTCTCTTCCCAAGCAAGATCAAATTCACCAATACCAAAGGTTAGAACTTAACAGAGTCCCCCCACCGCGTGCGTGTGTGTGTGTGTGTGCGTGTACATGTGTGTGTGTGTGTGTTTATGTATATGAGTGTTTTGCCTGCATGTATGTCTGTACACTTCATTTGTGCCTGGTATTTAAAGAAGCCAGAAGAATGCATCAAATAGCCTAGAACTGCAGTTACAAACAGTTGCCAACCACCATGTGAATGCTAGAATCAAATCCAGATCTTCTAGAAGAGCACCCCGTGCTCCTAACCTGAGTCATCTCTCCAACCCTCAAGAGATCTCTTAAAGGAATACAACACAACCCTTAACGTTAGAAATGAATGCACACACGATGATAAGTACAGTTTAGCTGGGGCCATTATTGCAAACCACTGTTGGAAGAGTGTGTCAAAAGCATGGCTGAAGTCTAGGAATGCAAGACCAGCCTAAAGACTATAGTAAGACCCTGTCTCAAAAGCAGGGAGTGAGTGGGGCTTGAAGCTGTAGCCCCACGGCAGAGGTCATGGGGACTTGGAATAGGTCATAAAACTATTTTAAAAATACTATTTATAAGAGCATAGAACATATATAATGTGAATAAAATAAACTGTTTAGGGTTACATCTAACAAAAGACATTCAAGTCAAGTTCACTGAAAGTTACAAAACACTAATCAGAACAATCAAGGAGGGTCTAATCAATGGTCTGGTGCACACTTTCATAGATTGCAATACTCGGTAATATTAAGATTTTAATTTTCGCCGGGCAGTGGTGGCGCACGCCTTTAGTCCCAGCACTTGGGAGGCAGAGGCAGGCAGATTTCTGAGTTCGAGGCCAGCCTGGTCTACAGAATGAGTTCCAGGACAGCCAGGGCTACACAGAGAAACCCTGTCTTAAAAGAACAAAGCAAAAAAACAAAAAAAGATTTTAATTTTCAGCTGAGTGTGATAATCCACAGCATTGGGGTGGGGGGAATGGCAGGGGGATCACAGCAAGTCAGGGATTTGTCTCAAAATGTTAGAGAAAGAGCTGGAGAGAGGGCTGAAGAGATGGCTCAGCGGTTTAGACCACTGACTGCTCTTCCTAAAGGTCCTGAGTTCAATTCCCACCAACCACATGGTGGCTCACAACAATCTATAATGAGATCTGATGTCTTCTTCTGATGTGTGTAAAGACAGCAACAGTGTACTCACATAGATAAAATAAACAAATAAATCTTTTTAAAAAAATATTAGCGAGAGATGAAAGACTATCTCACTCTCTCCAACACAGATCTATAGATTAAATTCAATCCAAATAAAACCAAAATGCTCCTTTAAAAAGATATATAAATTGTGGAGAAAGGGGAAACTGTAGTTGGGATATAAAATTTGACAGAAGAATTTTTTAAAAATATAATTTGACAAGATCAGCCACTAGCTCATCCCTGTAATTGAAATAGGAAGAAAAGGCAGGAGGATTGCCATGAGTTTAAGGACTGAGGAGTAAGCTCCAAGCTAGCCTGGACTACAAATGAGACTCTCCCTCAGAACAAGGTTGGCAGGCAAGGAGAATGTAGCTGACTCAGCAATTAAGAGAACTGGCTGTTCTTCCAGAGGACTTAGGGTTTAATTCCCAGCAGCTCACAACTATCTGTAAATCCAGTTCCAGGGGGTGTGATACCCTCTTATGGGCTCTGTGGGCACTAGGCACACAAGTAGCACAGAGACATGCATGCAAGCTGAACACCTATACACATAAAATAAATGGGCTGAAGAGGTTGGTTGCTCTTTCAGAAGGTATGGGTGCCATTCCCCATACCCAAATGGAGGGTAATATGCCTATAAATCCAGTTCCAGGGAATCTGAAAACACCTGTACATACATGTACAGAACCATGCAGACACACACAAGTAATTTAAAACTAAAAATAAATTGTATATATAATTGACAAATATTTTTTAAAAAATAAATATAGGGGGCTGGAGAGATGGCTCAGCGGTTAAGAGCACTGACTGCACTTCCAGAGGTCCTGAGTTCAATTCTGAAGACAGCTACAGTGTACTCATATGCATAAAATAAATAGCTTAAAATTTTAAATAAATAAATAAATATTTTTTAAATAAAATAAATGGCAGGGTGAGGGGGAAGGAAGAAACTGACAAGGTGATTCTAAACACTACATAGAAACGCAAAGGACCAAAACAATGTTGAAAAAGAATACAGTGGACTTATATAACATAATTTAATCAGAACAATAGAAGTATAAAGACATGCACCTTGAATGGACTGAAGACCTCCGCAGAGGGGAGACCCTCTCTCAAGTCTCAGAAAGTCGCGACCACCCAGTAATCTGCTCGAGACACCATGTACCGGAGCAATTGCGAGGTTGTTTATTAGGGCGTGACAGCTAGCTGCCGGTCAATTTGTATGCCCACGCAGGAGCTGAATTGACCCCGACAGCCAGTTTGAGAGGTGTTTTTAAGGGAAAAAACCACAAACCAAAGAGTGAGGAGGGGGTGAGGGGGTGGCTAGGGTGGTATAACATAAAAATAGTGGGACATTCCAAAGGAACCCAACCTACGTGAGTCAGGATCAGGTGAAAACTCTCTGTACGCTTATCTTTCCCAAGAATGTGGTCCTGCCCTGTTACTTCGGCCCTGCCCCATCACCATGATTCTCAGCTTGGTTCCACCTGGCCAAATTGCATTCCAGCCAGTTCCTGCAACTAGTCCGTCCACATTTCCAACCTGCTTCATGCCTCCATGTCTTTGTAAAGAAAGCCTAAAGAATATTTTATGTCTAAAAAGGATTCTATATACCCAGTATCCATAACTTTTCCCTCTACAGGACCACAATAGGAAGTCCCAAATACGAATCCACCTGGTTCTTTTTTTTTTACTAAGCCAGAAGGGTTTCCACATGTAAAATTAATAATCTACCACACCACCACAGGCATAAAAATTAACTCAAAATTGATTATAGAACTAGAGCTGGGGTATAGCTTGGTGATAGACCAGCATGCCTGAGGCCCTGGACTTGCTGCTGCCCAACACCATGTACACAAGCACATATGTGTGAACACACAGAGAACCTTCTAGAAGAAAACATGGGATAAAAGGTGTGATAGACCATGCCTCTTGTCCTAGCACTTTAAATGCAAAGGCAGGGAACCAGGTAAAGTTCTGCGTCACCCAGGTCATTCACAGAGTGAATCCCTGTCTCAAAATAGCAAACAAGAAAACGATGCATGAAAGAAAGTGATACATTAGAATTTATGTAAATTAAGAATTTCCATTTTCAGCCGGGCGGTGGTGGCGCACGCCTTTAATCCCAGCACTTGGGAGGCAGAGGCAGGCGGATCTCTGAGTTCGAGGCCAGCCTGGTCTACAGAGTGAGTTCCAGGACAGCCAGGGCTACACAGAGAAACCCTGTCTCGAAAAACCAAAAAAAAAAAAAAAAAAAAAAAGAATTTCCATTTTCAAGATGGTCAATGGGGGCAACCCACCTTTAATTCCAGCACTTGGGAGGCAGAGGTAATCAGATCTCTGAGTTCAGCCTGGTCTCCAGAACAAGTTCCAGGACAGCCGGGGCTACACTAAGAAACCCTGTCTTGAAAAACAACAACAAAACTATTCTCAAGACACTTGTTTTGTTCTTTTGTTTGTTTTGAGGCAGAATCTCATTATGTATTTTTTTTTTAAGATTTATTATGTACACAGTGTTCTGCCTGTGTGTCAGAAGGGGGCGCCAGATCGCATTACATATGGCTGTGAGCCACCATGTGATTACTGGAATTGAACTCAGGACCTCTGGAAGAGCAGTCAGTGCTCTCAACCTCTGAGCCATCTCTCCAGCCCCCTCACTATGTATTCTTAACTGGCCAGGAACTCCCTTTGTGGATCAAGTTGCCCTCAAACTCTTAGAGATCTGTCTGTCTTTGCCTCCTGAATGCTGGGACTGAGATACTTAGTTACGATCAACTGAAGACTCAGGAGAAAATGAATGAAAAGCATATATTTGATAGAGACCTTGTAACTATGTTATTAAAAATAATAAAATAAGCAATGAAATGGCTCAGCAAGTAAGGGCAGTTAGTCTTTCTATTTCTGTGATAAAACACCATGACAAATGTAATTTGGAGAGGAAAGAGTTTATTTGACTTACACTTCCAGATCACTGTTCATCATCAAAAGAACTCAGGACAGGAACTCAGATAGGGCAGGAACCTGGAGGCAGTAGCTAATGCAGAGGCCATGGATGGTGCTGCTTACTGGCTTGCTTCTCATGGCTTGCTCAGCCTGCTTTCTTATAGAACCCAGGACCACCAGCCCAGGCAGGGTTGGTACCACCCACAATGGGCTGGGCTCTCCCCCATCAATCACTAATTAAGAAAATTCCTATCTTAGAAGTCCCATCTTAGTGAAGCATTTTCTTAACTGAGATTTCGTCCTCTCAGATGTCTTTGTCTTATGTCAAGTTGATGTAAAACCATCCAGCACAGGAACTTACTGCAAAGCTTGATGCTTGAGTTTGATTCATGGAACCCACATGAAGAAAGGAGAGAATGGACTGGAAGTTGTCTGACCACAAGTTCACCATGGCACGTGCACATGTGCAAAAATACACGTGTATGTACATACGTACAAAAATAAATATGTTTAAAACTTTACACATTTTTAATGTCTCAAAACTAAAACAGGAACTGGAATGTAGCTCAGTTGGTAGAGTATGAGTGAAGAGCTTAGCATGAGCTAGCCCTGGGTCAGTCCTTGATACTGCAAACACTGGGCATGGACTGCAAACACTGGACATGTTTCTGTACACATTATAGATTATATGTATATGTTTCTATAATCCCAGTACTGAGGAAGAAGAGGGGGAGGAGGTACAGGAGGAGAAGGAGGAGAAAGGGGAAGGAGAGGAAGAGGAGAAAGAAGAGGAGATAAGAGAATCAAAAGATCAATGACACCTTTGACTACATAGGAAGTTAGAGACAACCTAGGCTACATGAGGCCCTGTCTCAAAAAAAAAAAAAGCTAAAAATATTGCAAAGTAAGAACTCTGTAAAATTGTTATTTTATTAAATATATGGGATAATAGAGGAATAAAGTGGAGAAAATCAAGTTGGATTGCTACCTAGATTTTACATCTAATGAAATTCAGGAAGCAGGGCTGCTGAGGAAGCTTACTGGAAGAAGGTGTACTTAGTGTGTATGAGGCTCTGGGTTCAGCTGTCAGTACCCAAGGACAAGAAACAACAACAGTAATAATCATTATGACATATAATTTTTCCTTTTTCTCTTATAATTTTAGGGCAGAGAACACTAATACCCAAAATGCAAACATTTTCTTCATAAACTGGGACTGGTAACTCTAGCACGTACACCAGGTGCTCAGGAGGTTGAGGCAAGAGGATCTTAAGTACAAATCTTACCTGGGTTACTAAGTCCCATATGGACAACTTGGTAAGATCTTGTCTCAAAATAGAAAGTAAAAATGGGACTAGATAGCTAGTTCAGTGATAGAGCACTTGTCTCCTCTTGGCTTAATCCCTAACAATACAAAAATTAATTAATTAACTAAATTTGGCTTGGCAAAAGTTACTATCTATAATCCTGTGCCTCCTGCAATTTTATAATTCTAAAGACCTTACAATGAGTTAGAAAATTCCAAGCAATCAAACAGAAAAAAATATCTTTCACATTGTATCACTTTTCCTAAGTAGTACAATTTAATAGATGGATAATATCAAATGCTAATGAAGTCTTCCTGTCAAGGAAATGAAACTCGACATGAGCTTAGTGGTACGGACATAAATCTGTGTGTTTTATATGACAATGTAGTAGTATCTACTAAAATTGAATATATGTATAGCCTATGGTTCAGTTCCATTGTTTAAAGACTAAATTATTGATGTACATGAGTGCTCTATTTGCATGTGTGCCTGAATAACATAAGAGAGTATTAGATTCCATTATAGTTATACATGGTTGTGAGCCACCATGTGGTACTGGGAATTGAACTCAGGATCTCTGGAAAAGCAGCCAGTGCTCTTAACCACTGAGCTATCTCTCCATCCCCTCCAGTTCCATTTTTAGGAATATATTATGCTTTAGTTATGGTTTTATTGCTGTGAAGAAACACCATGACCAAGCTAACCTTTATAAAGGAAACAATTTAATTGAGGCTGGCTTACAGTTTCAGAGGTTCAGTCCATTATCATCATGGCAGGAAGCATGGCAGCATGCAGGCAGACGTGGTGCTAGAGGATCTATATCTTGATCCAAAGGACATGGTGATAGAATTATACATCTTGATCCAAAGGAAGCCAGAGGAAACTGTCTTCCAAAGGCATCCAGGAGGGAGCTCTCTTCCACACTGGGCAGAGCTTGAACACTAGGAGTCTTCAAAGCCCACCTACACAATGACATGTCTATCCAAACAAGACCACACCTCCTAATAGTGCCACTTCCCATGGGTGAAGCACATTCAAACCACCACATATTATTAACTAATCCTGTGATATAGAAAATAGCATAATCAAGGATGTCTATTGCAGAAAACGGGGACATCTTATATGATAGATTGCAGCATATGCACATAGTATATATAGACATAAAAGATGAACTATATACCATATATTGCATTTAAAATTCCATCCACTGTACAAAAATAGGGTAGTTATGCCAGAATGCTCTCCTCAAGATCCATAGACTATCTGACAAAACCCCCAACACCAGGCATGAGAAGGCCTTTTTGAATTGTTGGTCAATTCAAAAGACTTCCAAAATGTTATTGGCTATTTGATGTTGCCCCCATATGCCTCTCAGAGGTGAAAGTAAGTCCCTATTGCTGAAGACACGAATGCTTTGGACACAGGACTCAGAGGACCTAAGCTGGATCTAACCTGAAAGTCTCTTCTCTGAGGAATAGCTTTCACATACAAGAGAGAGGGAAGCAATCAACAGTACTACCCAGTCATGATTCCTATGAATCACAACAATGACCAACATGTCCCAATAACATAAGGGTACAATAGTGGCACACATACTTTGGAGGTAACCAATACCCCTCTAATTGGATTTAGGTATGGATCAACAAGAGGGAAACCATATCTAGTACTGTAGACACAGCGAACAATCCAGAACCAGAGAAATCACGGATCTTGAAAGAGAACCTAAAATCCACCTTATTAAACCAACATAATCCCTAACTGTATCCTAAATATTTACCCTTATGCCCACAGATAAATGAGGTTTTCATCTCTCATCAAATAAACTTCTGTTTACAACTGAAGGAGACTATTACAAAAACCACAACTGATCAAAATGCAAAGAACGAGAGATCACGCGGTGCCCAGTCCCAGCTGATACACCTTCAACACAATTCTTGCATCTAAGACTTAGGGATCATTGCAAGAGAAGGGACAGAAAGATTGTAAGAGGCAAAGGAACAGAAAGTTTGCTCTGAGGTTATGTCGCCTAGAAATGCTAGACGGGTCGCATCCCTGAAATCTCATCAGCATGGCTGCCTAAACAAGACCTGAACTATGGCATCAGAAGACATGCTAACATGCAAGGGGATGCTCAAGAAACTGCACTCTAGACCAAGAACTATAGGCAACTAAGGAGTGCTGAGAGGCAGAGAAATAATCTTCCCAGGGAAGACCACACCAATTTGTTAACCAATACCAAGTGGTCAGCCCTGAAGTAACATACGTAAGGTAACATTATTTGAACTGAGTAAGATGTAGATGCATACCAACTGTTACAGAATCTAAAAGAGAGCAGAGGGTGCTCATGGGAGGGTTAGAGGAAGAAAGTTAAGGGAGGGGATGATGTAACTATATCGTAATTTCAAAAACTAAAAATAAACAATTATAATTTTTAAAAGAATAGAACATTAAAACAGGTTCAATAAAAAGAAAAGTATTGTAAGGTGTGCAATACAATATTGTTTGAAATAAAAAATACACAGACTAATGCACTTACCACTTCTACATACAAATACAGAAAGGAAAAGACCTAAAAGCACACACTAAATGAATGCATAGATGTTTATGGGCAGGGAGACAAGGTGACTGGGGTTGTTCATGGCAAACAGAGAGCAAAAAAAGCGAGTAAGGGATAGAAACAGTTAGAGCAGTTAATTTTTAAGAAGAACATGAATATTTTTATTTTACCTTAAATAATAATAATAATAATAATAATAATAACAATAAAATAGGGCTGGCAAGGCAGCTCTGTTGCCTGGGGACCTGAGTTTAAAATTAAAAAGAGAAACCCAACTTTGCAAGGTTGTCTTGCCAGGCGGTGGTGGCGCACGCCTTTAATCCCAGCACTTGGGAGGCAGAGGCAGGCGGATTTCTGAGTTCGAGGCCAGCCTGGTCAGCCTGGTCTACCGAGTGAGTTCCAGGACTGCCAGGGCTATACAGAGAAACCCTGTCTCGAAAAACCAAAAAAAAAAAAAAAAAAAAAAGGTTGTCTTCTGGCTTCCTCGTGCACACCATGGAGTATGTTCATTGCCATCCACACACACCTAGCACACACAGTACACCACCACATGCACACACATAGTAATGTCAAAGTTCAAAAACAATTAGAAGCCAGTGAGATGGCTCACCAGGTAGAGAAGCTTGCCACCAAAACCTGACGACCCAAGTGGGTCATCCTGGTACCCACATGGTAGAAAGAAACAATCAGCTCTAGTGAATGGTCTTCTGACCTCTACACATGTGCAATGGCATGTGCACGTGTTCTCATGCCTACACACACATGCAGAGATAATAATGAATAAATATCATAAATACATACACACAGATAATATATGAATACATGTAATTATTTAATTTTCAAAAAGATCATGTGTAGGATCTGGTGCATACTAGGCAAGCACTCTACTGTAACTTTAAATTTTTAAAAAAGATTTTATTATTTATTTTATGTATGTGAGTACACTGTCACCGTCTTCAGACACACCAAAAGAGGGCATCAGATCCCATTACAGATAGTTGTGAGCCACCATGTGGTTGCTGGAAATTGAACTCAGGACCTCTGGAAACGCAGTCAGTGGTCTTAACTGCTGAGTCATCTCTCCAGCCCAACTTTAATTTTTTAAACCTATTTTTAAATGATGATTTTTAAACGTTTTAACCTCTCATTTAGCCCACTACCCACCAAAGGTAGTAGAAAAGAAAGGATACAAGGTGGAGGGTGGGGGGGTGGGGGGAAGTGGATCTGTTTAGAAAGGTTCTTTGGAGCAACTCTCGTCTGTGTTGTCAGGAAATCAGCAGTTCGGTTCACATGTTAGCAGACAGTGGCAGCTTGATCCACTTGCAAACACTTCACAGATACACCAGCAGTCCAGTTCGGTAGATAGCACACAAATCTTCAACAGTGGCACTACCTAGCAGAGACAGCCAGGTCTCAGCTTCAAGTCAGGCTCAAGTCAGCTGGAGGGACCAACAGGAACACTGGGAGTTCTCAGCTGTGCCTCCCTCAGGGAAGTGAAGATCAGAAGATCAGTGAAGACTCGGGACCTACCAAAGGTTTCTCTCTGTGGAGTGCGGACAAATGTAACTCAACTACCCAATATAAGGTGGACCACGTGTTTGTTTTAACAAAACATCCTTTCACCTATATCTATTTTAACTAAAGGGTCTTTCAGGAGTCTGTCTTATCCTTTAGTCTGTGTCCACTTTAGCTAAACATTTCTTCATGTGTTTTTTCGAACACTGTCTAACTGACTTTCTAAAAATAACTCCTAACTTTCTACCTCACTCTACCATTGAGCTACATCCCAACTCTTTAAAAAAAATGTTTATTTTAGTCTTTATGTGTATGTGAATGTATCTCTGTGTGTGTATCTGTGTGAGTGAGTGTGTGTGAGTGTGTGTGTATATATGTGTGTGAGTGTGTGTGTGTATGTATATGTGTGTATATGTGAGTCTGTGTGTGTGTGTGTGTGTGTGTGTGTACCTGTGAAGGCCAGAATGGGGCATTGGATCTCTTGAAGCTGGATTACAGGTGTTTGTGTGATGGGATCCAGACTTCAGTCCTCATGATAGTGCAGTAAGTGGTCTTAACCACTGAACAACCTCTCCAGCCCTACCCCCTCCCTTTTGTAAATGTTTATTTTGAGATAGGGTTTTGTTAAATTGAGCAAGCTGCCTTGAACTTACTTTGCAACCCAACCAGGAATTAGACTTGTACTCCTCTTGCCTGGGCCATCTAAGTAGCTAGAACTACAGACCTATGCCATTAGACTGGCCTAGAACTTCCTATACAGACCAGGCTGGCCCCATAGGCATAGAGATGCCTATGCCTCTGCCTCTCTGCTTCTCTGCCTCTCTACCTCTCTCTCTGCCTCTCTCTCTGCCTCTCTCTCTGCCTCTCTCTCT
>NW_021620215.1:950626-1022967 GCF_004785775.1 Grammomys surdaster | reverse complement strand
CCTCTCTCTCTGCCTCTCTCTCTGCCTCTCTCTCTGCCTCTCTCTCTCTGCCTCTCTCTCTCTGCCTCTCTCTCTCTGCCTCTCTCTCTCTGCCTCTCTCTCTCTCTCTCTCTCTCTCTCTCTCTGCCTGCCTCCCAAGTACTAGGACTAAAAGAATGCTAAGCTTCTTTTAAACAGACTGAAACAAAACTTTCAGCAAGCCTAGGATGCATAAAAGAAATAAAAATGTCCGTAAATGCACCAACTTCAAATAACAAGGAATTTTTTAATTAAAACAAATTTCCTAACTTTTCTTGCAAATTGGCAATATAAAAAGAGAATGGCGGGCTGGTGAGATGGCTCAGTGGTTAAGAGCACTGACTGTTCTTCCAGAGGTCATGAGTTCAAATCCCAGCAACCACATGGTGGCTCACAACCATCTGCAATGAGATCTGATGCCCTCTTGTGGGGTGTCTGAAGACAGCTACAGTGTACTTATAATAAATAAATAAATAAAGTTTAAAAAAAAAAAAAAAAAGAGAATGGCTGTATCTGTAGGATGGACAAGTAGAGGAATGTGACCTTTCATCTGTGGTTCAAGATAAAATACAGATAAGCTGGCATGATAGCACGGATCTATGACCCCAGCACTTGGGAGGTAGAGGAAAGAAGAAACACTGCAAGTTTGAAGCTGTCCAGTGCTTCAGAGTGAGACCCTGACTCAGAAAAAAATGAAATGAAACAAAACACTGTCCTTTTGAGGAACAATTGTCAGTACCTATCAAAATGTTAAATGTGTGATGAGGGAAGAGGTTTGGTGGGTAAAGGTTCAAGGAACGTGAGCCCAGTGCATTGAGTTCAGTCCCCTGAAACCATGTAAAAAGCCAGATGTGGTGGCCTAAATCTGTCAACCCAGAACTGCTACAGCAAGAGAGGAGGCAGAGACAGAACAGCCTGGAAGCTCTCTGGCAGGGTAACCTGCAGTGTGCCTACAGCACCAGAAGTAAGACAAAGTCTGCCTCAACAAAAAAACTGCGAAGTGGAATCCTCTGATCCTACATGTGTTGTGGTATGTGCAGGCCTGCATGCATGCACACACACACACACACACACACAAATAAATTTAAAATTTCCAATATACATTCTCATTAAATTGATTTCTGTGAATCTACCTTAAAAAAATGTTCACGCAGAGCCAGTTGTGGTGGTGCATACATTTAGTCCCAGCGCTTGAGAGGCAGAGGCAAACGGGTCTCTGAGTTTGAGGCCAGCCTGGTCTACAGAGCAAGTTCCAGGACAGCCAAGGCTACACAGAGAAACCCTGTCTTGAAAAAAAAAACCAAAAACATACAATTATTTAACTGTATGCATGAATAATGTGCTCCCCAACAGGAAGTAGTTTAATGGATTTAAAAGTAGTGTTAGTCTCTGTGTAAGATATTATAGGAAAGTGTTTATAATGTATTCCTAGAAGAACACTAAACAGCAGAGTGTATCTGTTAGCGTCTTTTCTTACTGCTGTGACTGACAGGGGCAACAGGTTTCAACTCAGGGTTTAAGAAGGGATGCAGTCCTTTGGGCAGGCAGGACTGTAGGAGGGTGAGGAGACTGACCACACTGTCTGATGTCAGAAAACATGGAGAAACAACTGCTATCTCTTTCTCCTGGTTTTGGTTTTTTTTTTTTTTTTTTTTGGTTTTTGAGACAGGGTTTCTCTGTGTAGCCCTGGCTGTCCTAGAACTCACTCTGTAGACCAGGCTGGCCTCAAACTCAGAGGCACCTGCCTCTGCCTCCCAAGTGCTGGGATTAAAGGGCCACCGCCTGGCCCCTCCTGTTTCATAATGGTGGGTATCTCCTGAAACTGAAGTTACAAACAACTGTGAGCTGTCCTGTGGATACTAGCAACCAAATCTAGGTCATCTGGAAGAACAGTATTCTTAACTGCTGAGCCATCTCTTCAGGTCATAAAGATAAATTTATTAGATAATATTAAATTAGCACACCAAGGTTTACAAATACTTGTAAAATAGTCTAAAAGAATTATTCTCAAAATAGCTAATAAGAATTACTTTAGGGGACAGGCCTGGTGGTCCATACCTTTAATCCAAGCACTTAGGAGGCAGAGGCAGGCAGATCTCTGTGAGTTCAAGGCCAACCCAGTCTATACAATGAGTTCCAGGATGTCCAGAGCTACAGAAAGACACTCTATTTCAAAAAACCAAAGGGGAGGGGAAAAAATAAAAGGAGAATTACTTTAGGAGGGCAACAAGATAGCTCAAGAGGTAAAGGAATGATTGACAAGCCTGAAAACCTGAGCTTGATCCCCAGAACTCACATGGTAGAAGGTAAGAATCCACTCCCATATCTGTCTTCTGACCTACACACATACACAGACACACACACACACACATACACACACACACACAGTGGCATATACATGTTTACACAAGCATGCACACACATGCATGCAGTTCAGAGGTGGACTGTTTGATTTAGGTGTTTGTTTGAACTCCACATACTTAATCAGTATTTGAATGGTATGTAATAGACATGTATGACTTTGTTAATTATTTTAAATGGTCTTTTTTTAAAATAAGTAGCCTGTAGATCTCAATGAAGTGCAAAAAACAAGACACAGCTCTGGAGGAAAAAACTTGTGAAAGCCCCATTTGAAGAGAGAAACAAACCCATATTCTCAAGGTGCATGGCAACAAGCAGATACTGAGTCAATTCAACAATCAGAAGTACCGGACAATCTAAGCATGAATTACCCTAATACAGATGCTGTTTCGTTGGGCACTGTTGTGCACCAGCATGACCATACATGCTATCTCTGGTAAGGAAATACCTGCTCAGAGATCTTAAATAATTTATCCCAGTTCACACAGACATCCCTATGAGAGTGCAATAAATCTCCATGCAGAGAGGGCAACCCCGGAGAGAAGCATACACGGAGAAGGACCACAGTGGAATGGGGTCTGCCTTGATACTACTGGAGGAACGTGTCACCTCTCAGAAGGTTGTGGAGATGAAGACATCTATGCCATCTTGAAGAATACGTATGACTTACACAGATGAAGGTCAGAGCACAGATGCTAACAGGTAAAGGGCTAGTGAAGAAACCATGCTAGTGTACACACTGAAGTCAGAAATTGTGTCTTAGTTACAGTTTCTTAGTTATGGTTTCCACTGCTGTGAAGAGACACCATAACCAAGGCAACTATTATAAAGGAAACATTTAATTGAGACTGGCTTAGTTTCAGAGGTTCAGTCCACCATGATCATTCGGGAAGCATGATCTCATTCAGGGCCATTCTCGTTCAAACCGTTCTGCTTCCTATGTATCTCAGGCTGGCCTTAAACTCAAACCCAAGATCCTCTCGAGGACCTGGGTTATAGGAGTGCATCAGTATACTTGCCGTAAAAGTGACATTTAAAAAAAAAAGATTTATTTTATGTATGTGAGCACACTGTCACTCTCTTCAGGCAGGCAGACATGGTGCTGGGGGAGTTGAGAGTTCTACATCGGGATCCTTAGGCAGTAGAAGGGGACTGCAGGCAGCCAAGAGGAGACTGGAATTCCACACTGGGAAGAGCCTGAGCATTTAAGACCTCAAGGCCCCACTTTCTTTCCTTTTTTTTTTTAAGATTTATCTATTTATTATATATGAATACACTGTAGCTGTCTTCAGACACACCAGAAGAGGGCATCAGATCTCATTATAGATGGTTGTGAGCCACCGTGTAGTTGCTGGGATTTGAACTCAAGACCTCTGGAAGTGCAGTCAGTGCTCTTAACCACTGAGCCATCTCTCCAGCCCCCAGAGGCCCCACTTTCATAGTGACACACTTCCTCTAACAAGGCCACACCTCCTCCAATAAGGCCACACCCCCTAATAGTGCCATTCCCCCGTGGGCCAAAACATGTGAGTCTATGGAGGCCATTTGTAGTCAAACCACCACACTGTGGAACAAGCCAGAGAGTGCTGAACTTAGAACTGCCAGGCCATAAAATATAAGGATGGGCCAAGCAGTGGTGGTGCAAGCCTTTAATCCCAGTGTTTGGTAAACAGAAGCAAGTGAATCTCTATGAGTTGGAGGTCAGCCTGGTCTACAATGCTAGTTCCAGGACACCAGGACTACAGGGAGAATCCCTGTCTTGAAAAACCAAAACCAAAACAAACCAAAACACCAAAGAATAGAATAGCATCTCAGGCTGGACAGAATGGCAGGAGAGGTACCAAGAAGAAATCTGTATCCCAAGTTAAAGAATGTGAGTTTTCTTCTAGAAATGGCAGGGAGCCATGGAAAAGACCTGGATACAGACGTGTCTCGGTTAGATCTAGATTGTAGTTGGGTAAGTCTGACATCAGACTGCACAGTGCACTGGCAAAGAAGGATCTGGAAGAGGGATCTGGGAAGTAAGGGGGGTATCTAAGCACCTGAAAAACTCCTCGAAAAGAAAACAGAGGTACTGATGGTCACACGGGAGTGTTCAGCCTCGTTTGAGGTAAAATGGTAGCCTCCGATGCAAGCTGATGACAGGCTGCAGTGGGGAGGAAAGAGAAGAAGAGGGTGACAGCTGGGGCAATGGAATGCTGGTTGCTCACTGTCAGCACTGGTGGGCCATGTCAGGAGAGGTGTGGGAGCAGAAAATAAGATGGCCTCTTTAGGGAAGGTAGAGCTAGCTGGAGGTCTCTGGAATGATCTCTGGTAAAGACACCCAGCTCTTCAGCTACAAACCCAAGAGGCAAATGTCCTTCTCGACCACTCCATGGAAGGAGCCTCAGACACTGGTTGTACAGCTTGTTCTGCCCCCAGCTGCCCTCTCCCACCGTACCTGTGCACTACATTACCACAACCTGTTGATTTACCATTTAAAGAGCTTTCCTAAACCTGTTTTCTCTTCCCCATTGCCACAGGCCAAATACAAAGCCTTATGCAATTAGCTTTGCAACAGCTGCCTAAAACTGTTCCTGCCTAGGTCTAACTCCTATGGTGTGTGTGTCTGTGTGTCATATATCACAATGTATCTATATATTTGTGTGTGTGTGTGTGTGTGTGTGGTTGGAAGCAAGATCAAGATCTTGCTGCCTTAGTTACCTTTCTATTGCTGAAAGAGACACCATGACCAAATAACTTGTACAAGAAAACATCTAGCCGGGCGGTGGTGGCGCACGCCTTTTTTAATCCCAGCACTTGAGAGGCAGAGGCAGGCGGATTTCTGAGTTCGAGGCCAGCCTGGTCTACAGAGTGAGTTCCAGGACAGCCAGGGCTATACAGAGAAACCCTGTCTCGAAAAACCGAAAAAAAAAAAATCTAATTGTGAGCCTCCTTACAGTTTCAGACAGTAGAGTCCATGACCATCGTGGTGGTGCATGGCAGCAGGCAAGCAGTCACAGCACTGGAATAGTAGCTGAGAGATCACATCTGATCCACAAACAAGAGCCTGAGACAGAAAGCCAACTGGAATGGCATAAGCTTTTTAACACCTCAAAGCCCACCCCCAGCGCGCATCTCCAACACATTCTCCAATAAGGCCACCGCCTCTTAATCCTTCTCAAACAGTTTCACCAACTAGGGACCAAGCATTCAAAGATATGAACTTCTGGGAGCCGTTCTCATTCAAACCTTTGTGCTTGCTATGTATCTCAGGCTGGCCTTAAACTCAAACCCAAGATCCTCTCGAGGACCTGGGTTATAGGAGTGCATCAGCATGCTTGCCGTAAAAGTGACATTTTAAAAAAAGATTTATTTATTTTATGTATGCGAGCATACTGTCACTCTCTTCAGACACACCAGAAGAGGGCATCAGATCCCATTACAGATGGTTGTGAGCTGCCATGCGGTTGCTGGGAATTGAACTCAGGACCTCTGGAAGAACAAGCAGTCAGTTAAGTGCCCTTAACAGCTGATCCATCTCTCCCACCCCCAAAGTAACTTTAAAAAAAAAGATGTTAATTTATTTTTAATTATGTGTGTATATGCACATACACATAATAAATGGCCTTTAGAGGACAGAAGAGGGGTCAAATCCCCTGGGCCTGAAGTTACAGGAAGTTGTGAGCCTGGATACTGGGAACAGACTTTGAGTCCTCTGCAAAGAGCAGTATTCAGTATTAACTGCTGAACCATCTTTCCAGACCCTTAAAGTGACATTTTTAACATAAAAAAAATGATGATGACACCTATATCATATTACAGCCTGTCCACTGTTTTTCTATCAGCGTGTAGCAAAGAACTGGACACTATCCACCCCTCTCCCATCCCATCTTGTGGTTTTGTCCCAGTAATACTCAACTGGTAAAAAAAAGAAAAAGAAAAAAGAAAAAAGAAAAAGAAAAAAAAGAATGAAAAAAGAAAAAAAAACCCACCTTCTCAGAGATCCACATCCTCCACATCAGTGATGCCTTCTACCTGGAATATTCCTGTTCCAGGGATTGTTCCCTGGGAAATGGATGTGGCTTGTTTTGTTTTGTTTTTCCCTTAGCTACAAAAGCACTGAGATTGCCCATACCCTGCAAAAACCCTGTTTTTTTGTTTTGTTCTATGTGTTCTGTTTGTTATTTTCATTTCTGGAGACTGAACCCAGAGCCTCACACAGACATGGTAAGCGAGCATTCAATGGCTGAACCACATCCCCACTGGGAACTGGATTCTGTGATTCTGACATTGTAGTCAGCAAGTGCTCCCAGATATGTGGTAATCACAGGATTGCTACAGAGGTCTCTGATGATCTCACAAGAACTCTCAGGCTGGAATAGCCCACACTAACTAGTCATTGCATGCAGATGCCCCAGGGAGAGAGCTTCCTCCTTCCCAAGGCAAGTCCTGGAGAATCATCTGCAAGTCAGCACTCCTACACAAGGGAAGAGAGTGTCTCTGTCCAGAGAAGGTTCTTGGCAGCATGCTATACTGCTCACTATAATCCTCTTGCTGGCCTGCAGGAGCCCGTTAGCCTTCAGAATCCAGCTTGAGTCTCACCTGTTCCCACCCCCTCAGCCTTCCTTGTACCACTTCTGTTTTTTACATGTAGCTCATGTGTTTCCATGTCTGCGTCCCCACATCCCATCCTAAGTAGCTCTGAGGGGGGTGGCACTGAGCCCGTAGTAGAACGTGCAGCAATGCTGGATACACATGCTTTTGCAATAGATATGCATTGCACTGGAAGAAATATAATCCTTTAAAATTATAAAAGGGAAGCTGGATGTGAATGCCATGGAGGTTAAAAGAAAAAAAGAGGTAGACGGGTAGCCAGGCTGCGGCTCAGCCCCGATCTTTCCCCTCCTCTTCCTCTCAGAAGATCCAAGTTGTCCATGGTAGGGAGAAGCTGGAATCTGAACTGAGAATGAAGTGGGTCAGGAACCAAAAAAACAAAAAAACAAAAAACAAAAAACAAAAATACAAACAAACAACAACAAAAAAAACCAAAACTGGAACGTGCAAACAGCCATGTGGCTGATGGAGCTGAAAGAAAGAAGTAAAGCTCAGAGGGAAAGAAGAAACCTTCAGGGAGGGGAAACCAGCTCCTTGTTCTTGCTGTCCATTGGACAGCTGCCACCCAGGTTCTTCCATAAAGAAGGGTAGGAAAGGATTGGCCAGCGGCTCAGAGGTTATGCGTGTGTACCGTTCTTGCAGAAGTGTATGGTACCCAACACCCACATCGAGTGGCTCACAACACTTGTAACTCCAGCCCTGGAGCATCCAGCACTTCCGGCCTCCACTGACACCTATGCTGGTGTGTGCAGGTGAATGTGTGCATGTGTGCATGTGTGCATGTGTGCATGTGTGTAGCTGCATGCACACAGTTTAAAAAATGTTTTGTGGAAAGGAAGGGAACAAGAAACAAGCATTAAGGTATAGGTGCATACACACAGCAAATGAAAGAGTCACAGACAAAAAGGATTTGAAATTCTTTCTAGTCAATGAATAAGTAAAACATAAAGTTTAGTCGAGGTACCTAGTCAGTACCTTCCTCCGCCTCCCAGGAACGGAACCCTGAGTTGCACGCCCCACCAGCAGTTTCTCTGCTCTTTGTCCGTTTTCAGTTTCTTAGCAGCTCTCCACCAGGAAAACGAAGACTGGAGACCATCTCTGCTAGTGGCCAGCAGGGGGCAGTGTTTAACCAGCAATGATCGCGATTTGCAGACGGACTAGGGAAAAAAGTGAAAAGTTCCTTACCCCCCCCCCAAAAAAAAAGTTCCTTACAGCCGCCTCTGACTTCCTTTCTGTTTTTCTCAACCCCACCCCCTCCTTGGCTATAATTTCTCCAGTCCTAGTTTAGTATAACTCACAGATTTCTTATTCCCAACTCTCCAGAGAAGACTAACTCCTGACCAGTTTTCAGGAACCCATATGAGGGGCTTGAATTCAGGCCCTCTTCTCTGAGGATGAATACATCCTCCCTAGAGCATAGCTGGTCTGGTGGAAGAGGAGTTGAATGTCAGACCCTTTCGCTTCTGTTGCCGTGTACAGTGAACAAACTATACAGAAGTATAGGTTGGCCCTGCTACTTACTGCCCCTGTGGTATCATTTGATGAAGATGTATTGTATAAATTGATGTGTGTGTGTGTGTGTGTGTGTGTGTGTGTGTGTGTCTGCCTATCTGCCTGCATGTGTCTCTGTCTCTCTGCCTCTTTGTGTGTCCCTCTCTGTCTCTCTCTCTTACTGAGACAGGGTTTCTCTGTGTAGCCCTGGCTGTCCTGGAACTCATTCTGTAGACCAGGCTGGCCTCCAACTCAGAGATTCCCCACCCCACCCCAACCACACCCCACCTCACCCCAGCTCCACAACTCTGGGATTAAAGAGCTGCAGCACCACTGCCAGGCAAACAGAGCACTCTCATGCAGACCCCATTTAAGCCTCACAGCACTCTGACAGGTCTTGACGACCTTCCCAATTCACAGGTGAAGGAGCTGACAGGCGAGCAGGCAGTTTGTTTATTGTTGTGTGAAGAGTAAAGATGAATCAGATGTGGTGGCCCATACCCCTAATCCCAGCACTCAGAAAGCTGAGGCAGGAGGACTGCAGCAAATTCAAGGTCAGCCTGGGCTGAAGAGTGACAGGCTGTGTTTCAAAAATACTAATAGGAAGAGGAAAAGGAGGAGGAGAAGGAAGAGAGGGAGGGAGAGGGAAGAAGGGTGGGATGGAGGGAGTAAGGGAAGGAAACTGGATATCACCAGTCCTTTGGCTACCAGGTATGGGCTGGGCTTTTTCTCCCTCTAGCACAATGCTGTTGTTGTTGCTGCTGCTGCCACTGTCGCTGCTGCCACTGCTGTTTCTCCCCCACTACCCTACACCTCCCAGTCTCACAGATCTATGGGTTTCTGTGTCCTCTTGTGTTAATGACCTGTGATGGCAACTCCCTTGTTAATGCACCTTCCACACCAGGTCTAACTTGAAAGCACAGAAAAGGTCTTTAGAAAGAAGCAGAAAGATAAAGGATGGGCCTTCCAGGAAGAGGAAGAAGAGGAGGCAAGGAAGGCAAGCAAGCACTCCATGGGGCATTGAGAAGGAAGGGGTAGGTGAGCTGAGAGAAAAGCACCCGCATTCTATGCCCAGGCTGTAAAGGGACACAAACAGGACCCCCATTGTGTGGGCACAAAGGAGCCATATGTCTGCCAGTCTTCATACAGCACTGTGTGTGTGTGTGTGTGTGTGTGTGTGTGTGTGTGAGAGAGAGAGAGAGAGAGAGAGAGAGAGAGAGAGAATGTATGTGAGTGTGTCTGTGAGAAAAGAGAGAAAGAGGGAGAGAGTGTGTTTACGTGAGTGTGTGTGAGAGAGAGAATGTGTGTGTGTGTGTGTGTGTGTGTGTGTGTGTGTGTGTGTGTGTGTAGGGAGGACTGGCTTAGAGACCCCATTCTGCAACCCTTGGGGCCTTGCCTTCTGCTGTCACTGACTTGAGATTTTCTGAGACAGAGGGCAGGGGAGCAGTTATTATAGCAGACAGGACGGAGAAGGCCAGGGGCCTGTGGTCTCAGGGCATGAACAGCCAAAGAAGCTCGTGCTGTGCATGGAGCTAGAAGGGGAAAGAGGGATGATGATGAGTCAGACTGTGCCCTCCCTGGGCCCCAGGAACCTCCCCTCCTACAGCCCCACACACATACTTTCCTCACACACACAAACACACACACACTTTCCTCATACACGCACACTTCACATACACACACTTCACACACACACACTTCACACACACACTTCACACACTTCACACTCACACTTTGCTCACGCACACACTTTGCTCACACACACACATTATACACACACACACACACACACTTTGCTTGCACCATGCTGCCTCTGGAGCTGGGTTTTGTTTTCCTGTTTGTCTTCTATCATTTGTTTCTTCTTTGGATTTTGAGACAGCATCTTGCTACATAACCCTGGTTGGCCCAGAGCTCTCTGTATAACCAGTCTGGGCCTCAAACTTCAGGAGTTTTTCTCTGCCTCCCTGGTGCTGGGAGTCTAGGCAGGAGTCACCATGCCCTGCTTTCGAGCTGGGTTCTGGAACAGTATGAAGATGAACTGTGGCGTTCTGTTCCTTTCCTTTCTCCCTGCCTGTTAGTTCTGCCACACCCACTTTTCTCTCCTTCCCTCAGCCCAGAGACTGCCATCTCCTTCACCACTCTACTTTGTGTGTCAAGCCCCCTCCCAGCCCCTCCTCTCACCTCCTATGCCCTCCCCCCACTTCCTCCTTCCTTGTCCTGCCATGCAGAGCAGAGCGGCAGCCGAGGCCAATTGATTATCTGAAGAAATTTGGAGTTAGCAGCAGAACAGCTGCAGCAGCGGTCCCCTCTCACCATCCCCGGGCCCTAAGGGACCTGGGAGGGGAGGGGCCCCTAACCCTTCTGCTCTCCAGCCTGGAGGGACAGAGGTGCTCCCTGAGCACACGGCATAATGCTCACATTTAGAATCACACCTCAGACCCTGGGGCTTGGGTTATAGTCCCAGTCTGTCATCACCTTTCTGGATAGGCACCTGTCTTGGAAACAAAGGTTGTTAGCAGGCATAGTGGCACACACCTGTAATCCAAGCTTTCTGGAGGCAGAAACAGGTGGATGGCAGGTTAAAGGCCAGCCTGGGCTATTTAATGTCACTTTGTCTCAAGTAAATAGATAAACAACGAAAGTTGTTAGGCAGATACAGCAGTGCACCCCTGTAATCCTAGCACTGGGGAGACTGAGGCAGAAGGATGGCAGGTCAGAGGCCAACCTGAGCTACACAGAGATATCTGGTCTCCAGTTTTTTATAAATTAAAAAAGGAAGGCAAGGAGGAAGACAGGTAAGGAGGCAGGGAGGGAAAAGCTGGACTCCATGATCTTCCAGGATCCTTTGGAATGAGGCTCATGTAGCTCTCAGATTTCCCTGGTCTCAGTTTTGCCTACCCTCTTTCTGGGCTCTGGGCATAAAATATTTAACTCACACACATGAAAGCAGACATGGAATCTTGAGAGTTCCTTCCCAGCTCTAGTCCAAACCCCTCTTGATGATGGCATGCAGTAGTCATCCCTCAAGCACCAGAGAATGCCTCTGCGTTCCCTCCCACAGCCTTCCCCTTCAGCCATTTTACATGGCCTCAAGTCAGGAGAGGCTCTCCCAGGGTCTCTGGCCAGAGCATTCCATCTGAGGTGGGAATGTGCCCTAAGTGTCTATGCAGACTAGATTTTCCAGCCCCTCTGATTGAATTCCTCTTTGTTGGACCGGGTGAGTCTGAGGCTGAACAGTTCCCGGTACTACAAAAACTGCGAAGTGTTTCTTGGAATTAAAATCTGTTATCTGAGAACTCCTCCTCAGTGGCCACGATCCTAACTCCTGGAGCCACACACAGAATGTCCATTTTCTTCATTTAGTATTCGAAGATGAGGATGGGTTTACCTCTAAATCTACTCCTCTCTGCTTGCTTTGTTTTTGAGACAGACTCTCTATATCCTAGGGTGGCCTCAATGGTCGCTGAGAATAACTTTGATCTAACTGCCTCCACCTTAGTGTGCCAGGATTAGAGATTTCAGAACAGCCCCTTCTATACAATGCCAGGGAACAAACCCATGTTCTTGGGCATGCTAGGCATGCACTTTACCAACTGAACTGTCCTTAATATATACTATACATTATATATATTCTAGCCCCTAAAAATACTCTTATCAAGACAGACAAATGTGAGGCTTTTAGTCCCACCTCCAGCACCAAACCACTAATAAAACAGAAGTCCAAATGTATCTTCTGTTTCCCCTGCAGTCTCTAGACCTTTGTCTTCTTAACCATGCGGTGGTCCTCTCTGTTTATCAGTCCTCCTGTTAAAACAGGGGGTTCAAAAGAGCACCACCCTTCAGGCTGGGTCATTTTAGGGAGGCCAGCTATAGCAGTAAACACCTGTAATTCCAGCACTTGGGAGGTTAACAGGCAAGGAGATCTCAAATTTAAGATTGCCCTTAGCTATATGTCAAGTTTAAGGCCAGTCGGAGCACCATGAGACTGTCTTCAGTCAAAACATCCAACCCCCAAAAGAAGCTACATCTGGGGTCTGAGTTTTAAGTTTGTCCCTAATAGCTGTGTGACATTGGGTTAGGTGTTCTCTGGGCTTAAAAATGTCTTTACAGAATGATTTTAGGGGCTTTCTAGAATCCCTCTGATGCCAGCTCAGCACCTTCCCCACTTTGGTGTTTCGGAGCAGGATTAGATTAGATTCTAGTCAGGGCTAGACTTTCATCCATGACTACCTGCTTCAGTCAGACAAGCCCAGCCATTCGGCGCCGCCCCCTTCCTCTTTCTCTCAGTAACATGTTCTCCATCACACTTCCTCCTGTATCTAATGCTGAGGAGCACAGAACACACCAGGAGCTGAGGCTCTAAGCAACTTTGACCTCACCTATAGATGATAAACGAAAAGGCAATGCTTTGGTTTTATGCCCTGACTTTCTCCAGCAGCATGGACCCACGGACACAGGTTTAACTCAGATTCTATTAGGACATTCAGCTGCCTTCTCTCAAGACCATGGGGAAAAGGATCTGAAAAACAGAATCACTCCATGCATGCTAAGACGATCACAATTTCTTTTTCTTGGTAGCCCCTCTTCTCTGTCTTCATTTACTTACGACATGAAGCTCTCATGAGACAAACACTCAGAAGAAGCTTCCACACCCAGGACCGCCAATAGCCACCCTACACAACCCTCAGGCCAGCTTTCCAACACAAAGGAGCCACAGCCATATCTGGTACTAGAACGAGGTCACTTTAATTTTTCTTTTTGTAAGAAATTAGGAATGCAACCAGACAAAGACTTACACACAGGACACCAGACACAGATCCCAGGGTCTGTTCTGGGTGGTATTGGGAAAAGCAGGGATGGTAGGAGGAATGGAGTAGATAGGGCTGGAAGAGGCTTGTTGGGGCAGGGACAGCAGGGAGAGATTGAGAGAGGACCCCCTAGAAGCTGGGGGGGGGGTGCTGGGGAGGGGCACTATTCCAGAGGAAAGGGGATAGGGACAGATGGAGCTGAGAAAGAGGTACCAGTATGGTGGGTGAAGGGATCCCCACACATACTTGCACTGGAGAAGGAAGAAGAAGTGACCTGGGAGAAAACAAGAGGATCCCAGCTAGAGCTAGCTGCAAGGAGCCCCCCTCACCCTATCCCAAAGTGCATAACTCAGTAATAAATAGTAATATTTATAAATAAATAAATAAGTGAATAAATAAATAAATACATAAATAAATATCCTTGTAGAGCTAGTAGTTTGGTGTGAGGATGGATGGAGCAGAGAAAAGCAGTGAGTTCATCTACAGGGAGTCTAAGGCCCATAGACTCCTGGGCAGGTGGGTGGGGCTCAGCAGCACGGGCGGGGCACCTTCCTTCCTATGGCAGTTTAAGAAAGGAAAGGGGAAATGTAATAAGAAGGGCCCTACAGCATTCATAGAGGGCAGTAGCAGGCGTCCCTGCGTATCTGAGGGAGGAGCTAATGGGTTTTGCAAGTTTGCACGGGTCTACTAGGATGGAAGCAGCCGCTGCGGAGCTGCCCCACCCCGGGCCTGAGCCTTCGCAAGGTGCCCTGGGCTGTTTGGGGGTGTCGTCCTTATCTCAGGACTGATTTATCCTTTTTCTAGATGGCATAGGGAAAGGGAGAATTCTGGAATGGTGGTGTGGGAAGGGACGGGGAGTGGCCGGACAGCTCCAAGAAGGCAAGGCACTCACTACCAAGTTAGATCTGAGGTCTGCAAATCCTAAGCCTCAGGATCGAGAGAGAGACAAAAGAAAGGCAGAATTTTTCTATAATCTCTGGCTACCCAGGAGTCACCTCCCTCGTCTCTCTGCCTCCTCAGGCATGGACAGACAAGTCAGGGAGCTAGGAACCCGCTCCCCCAACCTCTGCCACTAGTCAGTTCCCCTTCTGTTTCTGATGCTGAGTCCCACCATTGCCAGAAGAGTGAGAGTCAGGGTCTGGGGGTCTCTGAAAACTTGGACATCGGGCAGAAAAGGCAGCAGCTGAATAGAGGTTAGGCTTAGTAAACCCAGCAAGGACTCCATTCTGACCACTCTGGCAAGCAACTCTGACCAGCTAGGCCCAAACAACTCTCTGAAGGAACCCATAAGAACACCCTTCACACTCTTGGGCCAGTAAGAAGAAAGTGGCCTTCAGGACTAGCGATGTGAGCCGGGTCCTCTGGGATGGAAAGGAGCCGGCCATTCTTAGTAATGTATGGTGGTGACAGGGGGCTCTGGAGAGGCCCAGGGAAAAGGGGAGAATCCAGGGCAGGATGCAGGCTGAGTTCAGACGTCCAGCACATGGTTCAGATAGGAGATATAGCAGATGGCCAGGCGTAGGATCTCAATCTTGGAGAGCTTCTTGTCCGGGGGCAGAGTGGGCAGCAGTTTGCGCAGCTCAGCGAAGGCCAGGTTGAAGGCTTCCACGCGGATGCGCTCCCGCGTAGCGTGTGCCGTGCGGTACTTGGCCGTGGCGCGGCGCCGACGCCTGCGCTCCTCACGGCTCAAGTGCTGCAGGTCTTTGCGGCCGGACTCTCCGAGCTCGGAGCTCCGGACCTGGCCCACTCCGAGATCCCCCGAGCCAGCACCATCCGGGCCTGGCCCGCCCCCACAGTCGCTAAAGCCCGACTCAGTCTCCGAGTGGGTGGGAGGCAGGTCCAGCTCCATGGTGTCGGAGTTGAGCATCATGATGGAAAACCCCCACCTAGGGAAATGCGGACCCTCTCCCACCCCTCCCTTTGGGAGCTTAAAAGAGGGCTGTGAGAACTGTAGAAAGGGCCTGGAGTCCCAGGGTCTGCCACTGAGCTCTGGAAAGCAGAGTTACTTCAAAGTTCCATGGTCAAGATTCCAGCCTGGAACCTGAAACACAGAAAGATGAACTGAGAATTGACCGCTTAAGGTGTGGGCAGCTCAGAGTGGGGCGCGGAAGGGGGGGGGTAGGGAGGGAGGGGGTGAGGTGTGAGCTGTGAGTTGGGAGTTGGGGTAAAGGAGAGCCGAACCTGGCTTCAGAGTTGTCCAAGGCTAGAGAGACCAGTAGGTTGGAAAGGAGTGGGAGGAATAACTGAGGAAAGAGAAAGTCCTGGAAAGGACACAGCAGGGACACTAACGCTGAATGAGAGGACAGAAGGCTAAAAGTGCTGAATTCTTAGAAGGAAACAGAGGGGAAGTCCTTCAAGACATTGGACTTGGCCATCATTTCTTGACTATGAGAACAGAAGCATAAGCAAAAAGAAAAAAAAGTCGACATCAAACTTAACTGTAAAGCACTAAAGAGAACAATTCCCACAGTGGAAATTCAACCTATGGAATAAGGGAACAGTCACAAACCAGGATTCTGGGAATAGGTTAATATGCAAAGCATATGAGGAAGTCCCTAGGCAGCTGTGGCAGCTTACTCCTTTGGAACCCCAGCACTCAGAAGGCTGGGGGCAGGAGGACTGTGAATTTGAGACTATCTTCTGGATAGTCAGTCTCAAAAAAGGAAAAGCAACCAAAATATTGAATAACCTAATTTTAAAACGAGAAAAGGACTTGAACAGACATTTTTCCAAAGATAATGCACAAATGGCCAACATACATATGTGAATACGAGGCACATCACTGATCGCTAAAAATGTGAAGTAAACCATAGTGAAACAATCACCTCATATCCACTAGAGACAGAGAATGTATAAAAACAAAACAAACAAACAAACAAAACCTTAAAACTAAATCAGTGTTGGCAAGAGTATGAAGAAATGAGAACCCTAATCTGTGAAGTGGTACATCTGCTATAGGCAATGGCCTGGATGTTCCTCAAAAAACGAAAAGTGGAAATACACTGATGTTTCAGCACTTGGGAGAGATTGGTGCGTGAATGCTCACAGCAGTGGCAGAAGCAACTCAAACGTCAACCAGTGGAGGAATGGACAAATACAATGTAGATACAATGTATACATAATAATAAACTGTGAGCCTTGAGTGCCTCCTCCCGTACTGCAATGGAGACTAAACCTTGAGGCCATTATAGCATGGGAAGTAAGCAGTCACAGAAAGACAAACACTGTGACTCCACTGTTTAAGTTTCTAAAGTAGTCTAATTCACAAAAAACCAAGTGGCTTGATGGTTGCCAGGGGCTGGAGGGCGAGGCAGAGGGGAGCTAGCCATTCTTTAAACAGTCTAGCATCTCACATTCACAAGATGAAAAAGTTCTGGAGCTCAGTTTCATGTGAATATACTTAATGTGCTCCAGCCCTACACTTATTTGTTGTGATTGCAAATTTTGTTATGTGGGGGTTTTTTCCATAATAATAAATAAGGGGAAAGGCAGATCAACAACGTGGGGGGTGGGGACCTGCAAAGCCTTGGCTTTGGAATCTTCTGCACCCTTGTTTCTTACTGAGGGAGGGGGCTAACCCAGAGATGGCCATTGTCGAGGGCACTGGGAAATAAGGACCTTGGCACAGGTACCTTGGTTCAGCCCCTCAGAATCCCCCCCCCCCACACACCTCTTCAACATCACCACTGTAGACATTAGGCCCTACCACCCTGCCGATCAGAACCAAAGAAAGGTATTTCTTCTCAGCACCTGCACCCGCTCAGGACCACCAGATCCCCTGCTCTGACCTCAGCACAGTTAACCCTTGCCATTCCCTGGCCCTCTTGGTGATTCTGTAAGGGAGGTGTTCGGAAACTCCCCCGAAGCCTGTGGCATGGCCTGCAGAGGAGGACAGAGGCAGCTTCTTGGAGCTCCCCTTATGGAGCTCAGCTAAGTGTGCTCGTCTCAGAACCACTGGGCCTTTCCCAGTGAGTTCAGCTTTGATAGAGACAGAAAGAGATAGAATCACTTGGGATCCTTCCCAGTCACTGTCTCCAGCCCTAGCTTGACAGCTGACAGCTGACACACTCTCACAGGAGTCACCCTTTCTTCTAGGCTTGCCCCACCCTACCCCACAGAAGACAGGTTCAAGACCAGAGCAGTTACTAAGCTCTTAAGGGGACACAAACAAAACCACCAGCATCTGCTGGTGGAGAGACACCTACACACTGACTGGGACATAAAACAACCTAATTAATGCTGAAATTATAAACATCCTCCATATTGTAGGGTCCAAAGGATGAGAACAGCAATAGTGCAGGGTCGTGGGGGAGCATTTCCCATACGTGTGCAGTGTCCCTAATTCCCCACTCTCAAAGTGAATTGGAACCAAGAGTTCAGCCTTGGGGTTCACAGGACATTTATAGCAACCAGATTCCCCCTCTGCCCGGTCCCCATGATCCCAAGTCCTCCATCACTCCCTGGTGTCCTCCCTTTCTCTCTCCTGCTCCCCATCTGTCACGACCTATCTCCACCTGCCCCTCCCTCCTCCCCGCCTCCACTCCCGGCAGCAGCTTCTATATTCTCCTCAAGTCTTTCCTCCACGTCTGCTCTCAAAGTCTCTGGCTCTGAGAAGCAGGGAAGCAGCAATTCCAAGCATCCAATAGGAATTCTCTCCCTGCTTCCTCCAACTGCCCCTCACAGATGCTGCCCAAAGAATCCAAAAGAAGTAGGTAAAAAAGAAGCAAAGATGGATAGAGACCCAGAGAGACCCTTCCTGGGGGAAGGTTCTGGGAGGGGACTCCAGTGAGAGATTAGGAGAGATGTGCCCACCCTTCCATAGCCCATGGTTTCCCCTTACCTAGAAGGACTCTGCCAAGGGATCCAAGCTGGTGAGCAAGGGGAACAGTGGAGAGAGCCCCAGTCTCTTCTCGCTGCTCAAGGGTCATCTGTCTGCAAAGTTAGTGAGCAGTTTCTAAAGCTCTTAGGAGCAGCTTGTTGTAGCTGAGCAGGGTCCAGGACAGATGAGAAGGGTGCACATGGTGGAGATGTAAGACCTAGGCAGAAGGGGTGCTCTTAGTCCAGAACTGGAGTCACCCACAATCACACTCACACATACATACACACACTCACACACCCACACATTCACACACTCACAGACACATACACACCTGAGCTGGCCAGCCTTCTGTGTGTATAAATATGGAGATACACACACACCCCCAGCTCTCTATTGGCTGGCCCAGGCACCCCCGTCATCAATATTAAACATCCAGGCCAGGCAACCATTGGCAGAGGGATCTGGGAACCCCTTGGGAGCTGGGGGTGGGGGCTGGCCCTGGGGGGGGGGGGGGTGGGGGGGAGCAGGGACATCTGTTCTCCATGCATATTTCATAAGCAAGAAATAGAGAGCTGGGGAAGGGGTGGGGCTGAGGCAAGAGTCAGGGCAGGACCACAGACGAACCCCCTCAGTCTCCCATACTAGAGGTAGCAGGAGAGAGACTCCAAAGCAGCGGGATTTAAATGTCATAGTTCCATTCTGAGTCCCAGTGTGGCTCTGACTGCTCCTTCTCCCTGTCTCTTTTCCTGCGAAGAAGGCTCTCCAACGTACTAGGCGAGAAACTATGAAAAGACTAAGTAGTCAGTAGCCTGAAAGTCCTTCCCTTAAGTAAGTTCTCACATGGATAGCACCCACAGCTTAACTGGCTGCCTCTTGCTGCTGTTCAGGTTCTAACCATTGTCATCCCAGGACTTCAGCAACTTGATCATCTCTCTCTTCCAGGTCCCATTCTTCTACCTACCCCATCACCAGGCCAGGAGTAGAGTCAGATTCTGGGTGGAGACCCCCCAGGAAGTTTTTCTAGGCTGGTTAGTTCAAGGTGATCTACAGGGAATCAGGGGCCTGAGAGGAAAGAGCTAATAGGAGAGGGAGGAGAAGATCCAAGAAAGGCAGGCAGAGATTGGAGGGGGTCTTGGAGAGGAGGAGGGCAGTGCAGGCTGCTGGAGTGTGCAGGCCGTCAAATGAGCAACAAGAAAAGTAGCTACAAAATTATGTGCAAATGAACACTGATGACGTTCACGTCAATAGCTCAACCTCCTCCAGGGTCTGTGCCTGTGCGTGTGTGTGGCTCTGTGTCTGTGTGGGTGTGTTG
This sequence comes from Grammomys surdaster, assembly GCF_004785775.1. NCBI lineage: Eukaryota > Metazoa > Chordata > Mammalia > Rodentia > Muridae > Grammomys > Grammomys surdaster. Next base: position 1,003,562 of record NW_021620215.1, on the reverse strand, counting down.
CAGGGTGACCTGAGAGGGGAGCCAGTTTCTGGAGCTAAGGGAAGCACAGAGCCGTAGTGGGCTGGGTTTCAGCATGGAAATTCTCCCTTGTATTCAGCTGTAGGACATCTTCATTGAGCCTCAGTACCAGAGGCAGAGACTTCAGGCACAGTGAGCTACAGTGACAGAGGCTCTAGTGGCTGTATGACCCTGGACAAGTAATGACCTTTAAATCTCAATGTCCTTTTTCTTTAAAATAGGGTAAATTATGACTGTGTAGGTTGCCATGGAGATCAAGTGAGATAATGCTATTAAGTAGTGTAGACCCTACTAGGAGAACAGGCAGCGGGAAGGATTTGCCTCTTCCGTGTGCCTTCTCCACCTTTTCTGGGCTTTCTCCAGGGTGGGGCCTGCTCTACAGGGAGTCCTATAATTCCTCCCCAAGCTCACCCTCCTCTCCCTACCCCCAGGCCTGGGAGGTGCCAACTCCCACCTGGGCAGGCCCAGACAGGTGCCCAGGCGCCAGCAGATGGGCTGAGCTGGAGGGGAGAGAAGGCCTGAGGAGGGGGTGGGGGTGCCGGGGATCAGGTGGCAGCTTGGTTCTTGCATCATCATTGCCATAGTGCTGATTAAAAACCAATCTCCACCTAATGAGCCCCCAGCAACAACAATCCTACCCCCACCCTCCTGCCCTCCAACCCATCCAAGAAAGTGGGAGAAAGTGCCATGGGGGAGATGGGAGAAGGTAGGGAGAAGCTGAGGGAAATAATGGAGACACTAGGAGATGCTCGGACACAGAGAGACACAGAGAAGTGAGAAGATGTGGTCACAGGGTGACAGAGACATAGAGGAGACAGAGAGGTAGGGAAGGAGGATGGGGCCAGGCTGTCAGTCCTTTACAGAAGATAGGGATATGTAAGAGGTGTGTGTGTGTGTGTGTGTGTGTGTGTGTGAGAGAGAGAGAGAGAGAGAGAGAGAGAGAGAGAGAGAGAGAGAGAGAGAGAGAAGAGAGAGAGACAGAGACAGATAGACAGACAGACAGGGAGCAGAGAGGGGGGAAGAGACAGAGAGACAATCAGACAGACAGACAGACAGACAGGTGACAGACTTGGGGAGAAACCTGAAAAGAGGAGACTGCTATGGAGATTCAGATGGAGGAACACATTCAGGAACAGGGAGCTAGGAGAAAGTCTGAGAGAAGCCCTGAAGCGGAAGGGAGTTGCACACATGGAGGAACTAGAGAGCAGACAGTTGTCAGGAAGAGAAAAATTATGAGCTATAAGGTAGGGAGACCCAATAATCAAGTATTAAGGTGTCATCCAAATGGGGGACGGAGATCCCAAAGGGTAAAGAACACAGAAGAACCTCGAGAGACCACAGACCAGTGGTGGAAGCAGAGTGGGAGCCAGGCCACTCCCCTTACATGCTGGTTAGCCCCACAACCTCTGTCCCTGAAGCATCCAGCCCTAGCTGTCCCATGTACTCAGGGGACTAGTTCTTCTTCCTCCGCATCTGTCATCCCAGATCTTAGGCTCTGGGGACTCCCAGTCCCAGGTCTCACTCAGGAACTCAGTTCCTGAGTAACAAAGAGGCGTTAATAGCATCAAACCATAGAAAGCACTGTGTCTACTGAGCCCGGAGTCCTTGTGACCTTGGAAAGCCATGTAACTTTTGCTGGATTCTTTTCACCACCTGTAACATCGGCATAATATCACTTTCGCCATAGGGCTCTTGTGACACCCAGTGAAACAGTACACAAGAGACTGCTGAGTGAACTGTGTGGCATTCATCCCAACTCCCTGCACCTGCGGGCTGGTCAGAAGGGTCCAGGAAGTTTCATCCATTTATGTATGTAAGAAAATATGACTGAGGGACGCTGAGGAGAGCTCTTCATGTTGGGATCTCTCTCCTCTCTCTCTCTCTCTCTCTCTCTCTCTCTCTCTCTCTCTCTGTGTATGTGTGTGTGTGTGTGTGTGTGTGTGTGTGTGTGTGTGTGTGATCTTACCTGCAAGGGAAGAGAGAAGAACAGGCCTTGGGGACGGAGAAAATGATTATACCTTTGTGCTTATTATTTTGCATTTTATAGACACTCACTTTTTGAGATTGTGGTTCACAAATTTCTCTCCCTCCCACAGCCTGTGAGGTTCTGGGGGGAGGGACATCGGAGGGTAGGTTAGACACAGGGGCAGGAGCTAGTCCTTGAGGGTAAGCAGAGGGCCTGGAGAAACTGGGAAGCAGTGGGCTTGGCAGGAGAGGGGATGACATATGTGGGGAGCCCTGGGGACCCAACCAGGCAAACTGGCTGGCAGGGAGAGCAGACAGTGTTAACTCTTGCTGTGCCACACCACCTGACCCTTCTCTGAGAGTGTCTGTGGTTGAGGTGTTATTTCCTCAGTGACTGGAGCTGTGTTAGGACACAGGAGGCAGTATAGGCCAGGGAAGCCTGAACAGGAGCTACCATCACTTGGGAATGGCAGCAATGCTGTAGTGTGTCTTCACCTAGTGTTTCTGCCCTTGGTTTCCACATGGTCTCTGTCAGTCTGTCTTTCTCTGTCTCTACCTCTCTGCCTCTAGAAGGTGACAGCGGGTCTCCACTCTGGCTAACTACACAATCTGTCACTCTCTGTGCTGCCAGCCCAGCTGGAAGCCCCCCTTCTCAGTACCCAGCCCAAGCCCTCTGCCCCTGTCCCCCTAGGCCTTCACGCCTTTGTCTCCTAAGGCGGCCTCCCCTTTCTTCCTCTCATTCACTCACCTCTCCTCAGCTCAGAGCTCATCTCCGATCTCATTACAGCCTCGGCCTCCAACCACTGTGCCACCCCCACCCCCAGCCTCTTCTCTTTCCTCCCCCATCCATCTGTCTTCCCTGAAGCTCTCCTCTTTGTGTCCTCCCATCTGTCACCACCAGTACTGGGCTTACTCCCCTCCGGGCCACACCCGCCTGGCCTTTCTCCCCTTGGGCTCAGTTCCCTCTCTCCCTTCCTCCTTCAGCCCTAGCAGGAACCCTACTTCCTCTGTCTCCTTTCATAAGCTGCTTTCTCACGATCTTCTCCCTCACTTCAGTTTTGAATCCCAGCCCTCTAGCACCTCAGACCATTCCTCACTTGTGAGTTGGGGGAAGAGTGCGGACTCCAGGGTCCCAGCCCCTAACCCCTGAGCAACCACTTAGTTGGGACAGAGAATGGTAATGTTGGCTCACAGTTGCATCAGCTCAGGTGAATGGCTTCTTAGGCCCCCTGAGATGACCTCCTCTCTTGCTCTGTTTCTGGGTTTGGCCCCATGGCCTCTACCACTCTTTTCTACCCAGGAGTGAGAGGCTCCTCTGCCTTCTGAGTATAAGTTCACACAGAATAAAAATGTATCCAGGAGCCCATCGGACCCCTGGCCTTTCAAGGGCTTCAGATTCTCCAGCCTTTTATTTCTTGTTTTATTCCTTTTTTTCCTTCCCTTCTTTCTCCCCCTTTCCCTCCCTCTTTATTTCTTTTGAGGAAATAATGCCATACTTCCCAAATTTTTACTGTTCCTGGGTTAGGGGACAATAGTGTCCCTTTCTAGCCTTGTATTGTCTCTGAGAGTTCATGAATCGATCATCTTTTCAACTGGCTCCCTTCCCTGAGGGCCTTAGGGAGAAGAGGCTAAAACTCCAGTTGTTCCTTCATAGAACCAGACAGAGCCAGTGTGGACTAGAGAGAGCAGTCTCTTGTCAAAGTCTACACTCTACAGAGAGCTCTGGGGCCCAGAGAGGCACAATGCCCTCCCAACATCACACAAGCGGCAGAGCAAAAACTCTGGCCCTGACCTCTTCACATAGCCAACTTTTTTTTTTTTAAAAGTTAACATACAAAGCAAAACCCAGGTTAGTCTCAAATTCAATCATTATCTTGAATACTGGAGCTCAGGTAGGTGCCACCATGTTCAGAGAATCAACTCGTTTGAATTGATAAAAGGGGGAAAGTAGCACAGAGGAGTGAGGTTGCTTGCCCAGAGACAATAAGGGAGAGACTGAGTTGAGACTAGAACATGTCTTACCTAGGTCTGTGCCAGCGCTGGGCCTGGCTACAGAAGAAGCACTTTGCCCATGTATGGTTAAAGCATAAGAGATATAGGGCATCTTTAAGACTCTAAGGTTTGGATGCAGGGAAGGGACGTGACCCATGACAACCCAGCAAGGCTGTGAACGCTCCATACCAGATCAGTTCTAGACAGGTTCTACCCAAGTTCAGAGGACAATGGATTTGCTTCAGGCAAAGGCCAATGGAGAGGAATGATTGCGTTTGAGGCTAACCTGGGCTACCAAGAAAGCCCTTGTCTGAAAAAAAAAAAAGCACATGATTTCTAAGATGCTATAAATTATAAGTCCTTGGGTACAGGGGGTATGGGAGGCATTAATGAGAGAGAGGAAGATGACATATACATATATGAAAATGCCATAACTAAGTTGCTTTGTATGCTAACTTAAAAAAAAGTTGGCTGTGGCACATGCCTTAAAACCTACCACTCAGAAACTGGAGGCCTATTGGTCCTGAATGGTCCAGAATAAACAGGGGAAGGGTCAGGAGAGCTTCAACCCCAGATAACTCATATGAGGACAGCAGGCGCCAGAAAACCTTCTCCACTATCAAGCCTAGTAAGATTTATTACCCTGAGACTTATCAAGCCTCATTCCTTGTTTGACCTTTTAAGATTTCCCCCCCTTGTTGGGCCCCCCCCCCCGCCCCTGAGTATGCAGATGAAGTGCCTTCCAGCACCCCTGGCCTTGCCAATTGTACAGGAGCACACAAACCTTGCCCCGGAGACCTTGCCCACCTCCCCAGAGGCATACATACCACCTTCTTCTTCGCTCCGATTAAACCGAACCACTTCTCCGCAGCTGTTTGCAGGTGTGTGTGTGCGCTCTTTACTGCTGACCAAAGTCCTACACTCCACCCACCCACCCTCGAAGCTTCCTGAGGAAGAGAAGCAGACACGGAGTGGAGCAGCTCTCTGTGAGTTTGAAGTCAGCCTATTCTACATAGCAAATGCCAGGCTAGCCAGAGCTACATAGTGAAACCCTGCCTATAAATAAGGAAGTAAGCAAATAGATAAATAAATAAATAAATCCCTCGAAGGCACAAAGTTCTACTGAATAAGGTGGGATTTTAGTACAGAATAACAGAATGTAGATTTTTAAAATAGATGGCTCAGCCAATAAAAGTGCTTGCCATGTAAGCCTGGCCACCCATAATTCCTGGGTCTCATGACAGAATAGAATCGACACCCCAAAGTTGTCCTCTGACCATACACATGCTGTGACACATACGTGCACACGCACAAGTAAGTAAATATCTCCTCCTACAATGTATGATTGGACAGCAACCAAGAAATTAGAAAAAGAAGAGTCACCCTTTTATTCGAATAACCTGGAGAGGAACCGGCTAGAGGAAAGCGTCCCGGTTAGACTTGAGGGAGGAGGTACCCCAGTGGGTAGGAAAGCTGGTACTGAGGCATAGGTGGTCACTCAACTTTCTACTGAGGTTGGAAGAGAAGGGCCAATATGACCCGACAAGAGCAGGGCAAAAGGGAAGTCCTTAGGGAACAGGAAGGGGCTAGAAAATGAAACCTTTCAGAACGCACAGGGTAATGAGGTCTGTCTAGGGGACAAAGGAAAGCTAGGGCATTACAAAGTATGTGGCCCCTAAGATGCTGCAGGCCGTGAGGGGCTAGCACACTGGTCTGAGAGGAGGAGTGTAAATCTCGGTGGCTGTGCTCCTTCTATGGAGCCTGACTTTTGCAAAACCCATGAAGTGGTCTCTGCTGGTGGTGGTGGGGGCTGGGGTGGGGGATAGGGAGTGGTGCAATATGGAGCAGAGGAGCATGGGAGACAGAAGACGAGCTTGTACTTCCCCCCCCACCACCCTCTGTTTCTGTTTAACTCCCTCTCTGGTACCCAGCCATGTCTGCGCTTCCTGAAGCTGCCAGCAGGATGAGGGGGTTTACTGTTCAGTCCGCTGGGAGACCTGTTGGCCGAGGGAGACATGGAGCTGGCCCAGACTATGGCAGCAGCTGTGCTCGGCTCCCACCAGTGCCAGCACAACACACAGCTCTTCCAGCTCCAACTGGGGGCTTGCAGGGGAAGCAGCAGGGTATGTTTCCTATCTCAGAACCCCAAACATGCCTCCTCCAGGGAGCCTGGAGGGAAACCTAGAGAAAAATCATTTCCTCTCAGCAGGATTCTCGAAAAGGAGACCAGCTCTAGCAAGGAACACGGGAGTGTTTGAACTGTGCAAACAGCCAGTTTCCCACCTCTGCTGCTCTTCAGGCATGTGTGAGCAACAGCCTGCTGGCCAGCAACATGGGGAGAAGGCCCCGCTTGGGCCTCCACTGCTTCTGGTTCTCTTCTCCTGCCGTCGGCTGACTCAGCCTCAGCCCATGTGTACTAGCAGCTCTGTTCTACTCTACAACGTTGCCTCCACGAAGCTCGGGGAAGCTTTCTCCAAGAGCCAAGGCTCTTTCTGAAGCAGTCCCAAACCACTCCTACTCACCTACAAAACACGCGGCACCGTGTAACGGATGGCTCAAACTCCTGAGCATGCTGACCAAGCACCTTCCGGTGTGGCCCCTGCCTCATCATTCTGTGCTTATCCTCATGGTTCAAGCACAGCAGGTAGCTTACCATTCCCGAACATGTGCCTCTGCTCACTGTGCTTCTGCATGCGGTGAATTCTAAATCCTGACTCAGTCACTTCCAGAGCCCTGAGTGGCAGGAGCACGTCACAAAGCTTCTGCTTATTATGCCAACTGTTACATCTAGTTGTAAACCTGCCCTTGCCTCTCACTCCAACCCTGAGCGAGCCCAGGCTGAGGGGCCATGTGTGCTTCGCCTCTGTGCCTGCTCCGAGGGAATGAACAAGCAGGCCTGCACTAGCTAACACTGCTCTAAGAGGGGCCTGGGGCTGTCAGAGCCCTTCTCCACTTCCCCTGTGCTTTAACACTGTCCTCCATCTGGACAGCAAAGCAGCACACACCGCATTCTCGTCCAGGGTCACTGGACACGGTGGCCTGGGAAGAATACCAAACGACAAGTACAAACTGTATTAGGCCATTTTAATGAAACCTGCTATTTATATATTTACAAAAAAAAAAAAAAAAGGAAAAAACCCCAACAAAAATAGATATTATAGTTTAATAATAAAAAGTACAACTGAGCACTGTGGGCTCGAGGTGGGATACCCACCTAACAGCATGCCCACACTAACATGCCATCTGTACACCTGGAGAAAGGACAGTAAGAGAGACACCGGCTCAGCCAGGGAACCCATCCCTCCCTCAGGGCTGAGGTGGCTGCGTGCTGATGCTCAATCCTTCCCACCCTCTTCCTGGTACAGCAGCAGGTGGCGGAGTACAGAGGTGAGGGTTGGGACAGTGGGGTCAGGGTTAGGGAACAGGGCAGGATGGACAGACAGAGGGGTCCCGAGGAAGGGCAGATGAGGTTGGGTAATGGGGAGTTCGACAGGAGCAGCACGCCTTGACCGTAACCCCTGGGATTGGAGAAGGAGAAACAAATGGGAAAGGGGGGCCGAGAAGGGGAGGCAACACACTCATCTCTCGGCTCACTGTTCCAGTCTATGTGTCAATCGGAGACTAAGCAGGCCCAGAGACAGTCCAGTGACAAATTAGTGGTTTGTTCCCAGTCAGACACCTGGTCTGGGAAGTAGAGTTCAGAGCAGGCAGGGAGAACTGGAGTCCTCGTCAGTAAGACACGGCCCCAGGCTCTCGGGGAGCCACGAAAAGGACATCGGCTTTGGCATTGATGTAGTAAGTGACGATGAGAGAGAAGACAAGGGTGCTGAAGCCCACGATCAGCGTGACGAACTGCAAAGGCAAAGGTGTGGGCAGGGAAGGAAAGTGTCCTCAGAATGCTACAGCCTTAGGTAACTCAGGAAGAAACACCACCACAATTCTGGCACTGAAGTCAAGCACCAACCACAGGCAGTACCTTCCCTGTTAGCAGACCGGCCTCTCCTCAGTGAACGGTACCTATTCTTTGTCTAGGTGATTTGAGGTAGGTTGGACCCATGGCTTTGGGTGTCTGGCACTGTGTTGTACTTAGTATTTATGTTTGTGACTTACTTATAACAGGGGCTCAATAACTACTTGACTGACTTATCCCAGCTGTGCCAGAGAGTAGTCGCTGGGCATGAGTGAGAGGTATAGTAGGCCTTAGGTCCAACAGGGCTCTCCTAAGTGTGCAGTCAAGCTATCTGTGTAGGGAGACTTCTAATGCGAGGCACGGGCAGACCAGGCAGACTGCACTGGTTCTGCTACAGATCTGGGACAAATGAGAAACAGCAGCAAGGAGTCTGACAGACCGGAGGCAAGGTAGTAAGAAGAGCGGGGACCGCACCACCTCCCCTCCAGTCCGGTCTTACCTCAAGTTCTTTGCTGGCAACTAGGAATATCCGAGCTTGGATGTCCTTCCAGCGGCTCTCGGCCCACGTAGAATATTCCGTGGAGCTCCACTGACTCAGTTCAAAGGCAGGGGACAAGGCCCTAGCCAGTCGTACTGTGGAGCGCACACACCGTGGGAGCCGCTCTGTCTTGTTGGGATTCCAAGGGCCTTGTACCCATGAGTATTCATACAACTGAACAGGAAGACAGGTCACAGCACAGGGCTGAGCTGACACTCTTCTCACTTCCTCCCTGTGCCCTTTTGGCACCATATTCCAACCATCTCCACCAGCTGGCTGGCAACTCTTCATCCCATGGGTGCCAGACTTCACTCAGGCCACGGTTCCCTCAACACTCCAGTTCCTAGGACTAGCCCTCTGCCTTCCCACGTCAATCCCGCATCTGCCCAGGAGATCCCAACTCCTCCAAGGGAACGAGGCCCCAGGACACCTCCGACACCCACCGCCACTCATATCCTTGGCCCAGGACACCTCCGACACCCACCGCCACTCACATCCTTGCTTTCGTTTGGGACTTGACTTGGATCCTGGCACTGCTCTCGGGTGAGGTTGGTTGCTTTGCCAGTCAGATTTGCCAAGGCATACTGCACAGCGTAAGTGGTGTTGGTAGGGCTGGAGACAGCGATGTAGTGTTGAAGAGGCCCATCATCTGATGCAGGCCAAAGGCAAAGCAGGAGTCGGAAGGTGAGGTCAAGTGAGGCAGAAACAGACACAACCCAGTGTTGACCAGAAGGGAGCATGTTAGGAGAAGAGGGTCCAAAAAACATCAAGAAAAAGGAAGGAAGACAAGGGGAAAGAAAGTAGAGAGGAAAAAATATAAAGATTAAAGCAAAATGATGCCCCTTTCTCTGCAGTGTGTCAGGCAGAGATCCCCTCCTCTCAGCAGATGCTTACCCAGATAGGACCTTAGATCGTGTCTGAAGATAGACTGAAACCAAGAGTTGTTAGCTCTAATCAGGAACCCATAGAGCAGACGTGTAACCTAGGATTGGGACACAGAAAAAAAAATGCTCTGACTTGCCACAAGACCAAGGAAACAATGAGCAAAGCCCAGTTACAAGACAGGAACTCTACTGCTGGGGCTGGGCGACAGGGCCAGTCACAGGGATGTCGATAAAGCCCACTCAAGAACTCTCAGAGGTGTCATCCTTGCAAACATGAAGGGGCATGCTAAATCTCAAACTTTAGGAAGTTGATACGGACCATAGAGGAGGGGGGCAGCCTGGGTTAACAGAAACAGAAAGGACCAGGGGCCCGTCTTTCCTTACTGTCTGGGGATCAGCCTGAATGGAGCTGTTGAAGTTGGTTCCTCCTGCAAGCTCATACAGCGCACGTGCCAGCACAGTGGCCACATTCGCCAACGCCTGCAGCAGGGGAGGGAAGGCTGGGTGGTCAGCTGTCCCCCAGCACTTCCCTTGCATTCCTGTTGTCTCCCATGTTCCCACACAGCCCAGGTCAGTGCTACCTTGGCAGTGTCTGTCACAAAGTTGAGGTCCTCTTCTGGGCTCTGCCACTCAGGATAGGTCACGTTAATGTTCTCAGCAGTGTCATAAATGCTCTGGTAATACCTGTCAGGGAAGTCAGCAGGAGCCCTGGCTGAATGGAGCCCGGCCTTGTTCCTTTCCTATCTAAACTCCCTTCACGTGGGAACTTGCTATCTTGTTTTTCATTATCCAGTGGGAAAGGAGAAAGAAAATCAGAGTCCATTATTAAAGAGGCATGAAAATGGGAAAGCAGGACTGTGGGCGGGGTAAAGGAACTTGAAGGCCCTGCAGATGGATAGACAAGTAAAAAACGTAAGCAAATCCCTGAGCACTAAGGGACTCTAATTGTTTGGGCTGGCTGCCTTTTCAGAGAACTGCCACCTTGAATGAGTGTTCTAATGATATGCTAACAGTGGCAGAGGAAAACTGTCAGGTACTAAGATCAGGCCTGCTCACAACCACATGCAGATACTCTGAATCAAATCACCTTGACAGATTGTAAAGGGCACTCCCCGCTTTTCTACTTCAATGCCCTTACGTAGGAATAAATTGCTGTCTCATACAGGGGCGAGTTAGCTACACAACCAAGAGAATTATCTCTCACCTCAAATACCATACAAGATTTGGAAAGCAGATAGTACTCTAGAACTGTCACTCCCTTCACACACTGAGAAAGGATCTTGGGTAGGGTCAGAAAATCAGTTTCAACAGTTTTACTTAAAGCTTATTTGGCTCCGGAGGCTTGAGAGAGCCACCTAGCCTGAGTGGGAAGTCCCCTGTTCTCCCTGGCCTCAAGTTAGGAGCAGTGTGAGGGAATCCAGAACCAGGAGAGAGGTAACTAGCAGTGCCTTCTTATCTTTAGCCATGTGTTCCTACCACAGGGTGACAAGTCACATTTTACAAAGTAAGAACACTGCTCGTTGTTCCCAGAGAAGAGACACTCCTATCCTCCAGCCAAGAAACTACCCTCCATCATCTCCCCATGCCTTGGCTTGAGATGATGCCCTGTGGTAGCTCTTCAGAACTCAGGTGCCAGGAGAACCTGGGAGAAGTGGAACCATCATAGAGGATGACCGTACTAGGAGGTGCTAAAGGTTAAGAACCAGGGTTCCAGGCCTTCTGTGAATCGGCTACTGGGTAAAGAATCCAAAGTTCCTGGGAGGTTTTGGAGGCAGTGTATGGGGTAGGAGAAGACAGAACAATCTTCTTCCCACACTACAGAATAGATTTTCTCTGAAAACAAAGAGACTCTGAAAACAAAGGGGCCAGGTGACTCACCGATTGTGGAAGGAACCAGAGTGGTCAGCCAGGACTACGCCAGAGATGTTTCGAGCCCGAAGAAATCGTTGTAGAGATGATGGTGGAAGGGCCTGGGACTGGACTATTCTCCTCAGGACAACTTCAGGAACACCAGCACTGTTCTTCTCCAGAGTGGCCAGAAGGTCCTCCACCTGAGGACGCCACAGAAGCAGACTGCTGGGAGGTGGGGTGTAGGGCAGGAGGGCTCCCTCGGCCCTGCGCTCTCCTAGACAGTCTTCAAATAGTTTAGACAAGACTCTCTGAACTTCCTTCAGTTCCCATGTTAGGAGACTAAGGCACAAAGAGGCCTGGTTTTCCACATCTATAGACAAGCTCTGTCCTCAGGACTCAGCCTTCTCCTCAGTGAGTCTTTCATGTATCACTTGTTGTGCGGAACTGAAGGGGGGCAATCAACAATGGAATGGCAAATATGTAAGGAACCCTCTAAGTGCTCCAGGAATCCAGAGCAAGGATGACAACAAAGGCTGGAGTGGCAACAGGAGTGCTCCAAGGAGAAAGGCAGGCTTACAGCTGCACTGGTAGGTAAAAAGAGCCTTGACTGCGCATGAGTAAAGAGAAGGGCATTGGCTGGAGAGACTGCAAGTGTTAAGAGCACTTGTTGCTCTTGTAGAGGACACAGGTTTGATCCTCAGTACCACATGGTGGTTCATAAGCATCTGGAATTCCAGTTGTAAGGGATCTGCCCTCTTCTGACCTCCTTGGGCACCAGACATGCATGTGGTGCACATACATGTGGGCAAATGCTCATACATATAAAATGAAATAAATTTATGCTAGTGCCCCACCAATAAAGTGGAGGGCAATTTGGAAAAGAGCCTGATACAGGCAGGACTCCAGCAGGCCGCCTTGACAACTGGGTCCATGGGACAGCAAGACTAGAAGAAACAAGTCAGGCTGGGTAGTAGTGGCACACACCTTTAATTCCAGCACTCAGGAGGAAGAGGAAGGTTGATCTCAGAGTTCAAGCCAGTCTGGACTACAGAGCCAGTTTCAGTACAGCCAGAGCTACAAAGAGAAATCCTGTCTCCAAAGCCAAAAAAAAAAAAAAGGGGGGGGGGGGGGGGGGAGAAGGAGCAAGCACTCATCTACCTGTCCTTCATGAGAACTATAGCACTTAGGTACTGAATAGGCACAGAGAACCACCTATTCCAAGGAACCAACAGGATACCACTGAGTTCTCTTATCTGTGGGTTACCTGGCTCTTCACAGACCCGTTCTTCTGAGACATGGGATCTGTGTGCATCCAGAGATCTAGTGAAGTTCTTAGGGCCACCTAGGAAGATGAAGAGAATCAAGTATGATCTGTCTCCTGCTGCGCCCCATGCCTGGGAGCAGGTGTCAAGGGAGAGATGGGGAGCATCTGCAGCACAGGCCCTCAAACCGAGAGCTTACATTCAAGGAAGAGGCTGAGGAAGATACACACCTGTCCCAGCTCCACAAACGAGTCAATGTTCTCTAGCCGTACAGGAAACTTGCCGTTCTCCATATCATAGACCATCCGTGAGCTGCCAATGTAGTCAAAAGTTTCCTGAGGGGTGGAGATAGGAGAAATTCCCAAGGAATAGGGCAGTCTGAGGTCAACCAAACTGGCTGCTTTCTTGGTCATCTCAGCCACTAGTCATCTTACAGCCGGGAGCTCTACCGTCCCCCACCAACAACTTAAGCAGCCGCCTCTCACATGTATGCAGGATTTCTTGGGCCTACACATGGGCGAGCAGCCTTTGTAAGGGCTCAAAGCAAACACCAGCTGTCACAGACTTGCTTCTAGATGCTTCTACTCTCTACAGTTCTGGTTGCTATTATCTTATACTACAGCCAGGCTGTCACACCACAGGGACTGGGACAATAAACATGAAAAGAAGCCTCAAATTAACCTTATCATTCGGAGGAGGGAAGGAGACATAATTTCAGAAAATAGAAGCTTCCTGAAGAAGAGGGGGGGGGGGGAAGGGGTTTCAAATTGAAACAGAGACCCATGCAGGAACTCTGATTAACAGCTCAGGTCAGTATGTCCTCTCCAGACACCATTACCATCCCCTTCTTTGTCATCATGCCCTAGGAAAAAAGCCCTTACCCCCTGGAAGAAGACAAACATCACATTTCGAGGTAGGGTGGTCACGTCAGGTGCCTTGTGCAAAGCTTCAGCTGCAGCCAGCTGAGTGACAAAGGAGGCTACAGCACTTTCTGCCCCTGGGGCCACATTCCAGAAAAAGGACCGGCTATCCAGCTGGAACAGGAGACAGGATAGGATGGGACACTTTAAAACTGGACCATTAGCGCCCAGCCCAAGCCCTTGTCCTGCTGCAAGAGTGCTGCTCATGTGCTGGGGGTGTAAGGGCTAAGGAGCCCGACAGCCGGCTTCCTCTCCTTTCAAGGCTCCCCAGTGTGTTCACTCTGAAACCAGACACCTAAAGAAGGACTGCAGAGGGACAAAGCTCACCCGTGTAGCCGCGACCACAACCCTGACGTCAGGTTCTAGTCCTCCAGATGCATTTATAGGCTTAAGCACGCTCCACACGTTGTAGTCAGATAAGGGGTCACAGACGATTTCTGAGTAGGACACAAACAGAGGGAGAGCAATAGGGCTAAGGGAGAGGGTAGGTATGGAGGAGGCCTTCAAGATACCTCAGGCTAGTCCTCATATACCCCAGGGACCATTTCTCCACCTTCAATTGATCTAGCTCTGGCTCTCTTCAGAATTTTCCCACCCAGTGCCTGGTGCCCGGGCCCACTCCTCCTCTGGGTGTATCTTACCAGCCTCCCTGGTTGGGTGTACCTGCACAGCTTGGAGCTGCCTACCTGGGTTGATGCTGAAGGTGCTCTGGATGAAGCTGCGCCGCATGCAGGTGGCAGTGCTGATGACGGCGTGCATGTGTGAGAAGAGCTGCATGGCACATAATGGGAAGCTTGGTGCAGAGCCATTCTGACCCAGGTTGTGATCTTGATAGCACTGGAGAGGAGATGGAGCCCACTGAGACAGCTAGCTGTGGAGGCCCTCTCTGGCTTTCCAGGAAGAGGAAGGCCCAGCTCCATTCTTAAGCCACTCCCTTTTGGGAGACATAAGTCCCCAAGCTACAGGTGTCCTGGGATAACCACATAAGGTCAAAGAGAAAAATTCCTCAATCAGTACAAATGGCATGGACTCAACCGATTGGCTGGAGCAGATGAACTTATGCCTAACGGTTTACAATGGCCCCAAACTCATAACCCTGTTTCGGTCTCCTAAGCATTGACAGTAGGTGGGTGTTAGTTACCATGCCTAGGCTCAGCCACTGCTCTTAGTGTGTCTTGATATAAGGAGTACTCGCTAGAAATAAGAAATAACAATTCACAACAGCTTGGCCAGCAACTAATTTTGTCATTCTAAAGACAGATCTTTTAACTGATCTTAAAATGAAGAAGCTAGAAGTCGGGCGGTGGTGGCACACGCCTTTAATCCCAGCACTTGGGAGGCAGAGGCAGGAGGATTTCTGAGTTCGAGACCAGCCTGGTCTACAGAGTGAGTTCCAGGACAGCCAGGGCTACACAGAGAAACCCTGTCTCGAAAAACCAAAAAAAAAAAAAAAAGAAGAAGCTAGACTAGAAAGAATTAGGACAAATTAGACCTGTAAACAATTGTCCAAAGGGCTGAAGAGATGGGTCAGTGGTAAGAGTATTTGCTGAGCAAATATGAAGAGCTATGTTCCAATCCTAGCACCCATGAAAGCCGAGCATGCACCTGTAACCCCAGTAATGATGGTAGACAAGAGGATTGTAGGTGTTTGCTGGCTGCCAGCCTAGGTCCAGGGAGTAAGGTGTTTCAAGGGTGTAAGGTGGAGAGTGAGAGAGTAGGATATCTGATGTCCTCCTCTGGCCTTGACATTGTGTTCCCATGCACACACGCGTACACATATATATACACACCCCATACTCATACACAGGACCTCAGAGATTTACTAAACTCAACTCCTAGTCCAATATTCTCTGTCTAGTTTTACTTTGTTATCAGACAAGGTCTCTGTTGCCCAGGCTGGCCTAGAACAACAGCCTTGAACTTTGGGCAATCTTCCTGCCTATGCCTGGTCCAATGTTCTTTTTATCTGGTTCTTAGTCATGGCTGAACACCTTGTTTCATAATTCTTCCTCCATGTATTTCTGCCCAGTCTAAAGCTTTCATTGCCATAATACCAGATAAGAAAGAAAGAAATGGTAGAGGGAAAGGCCAGGACACTAGATAATAAACTTCCAAGTTCTTGATTGTTTGTGAGACAGGGTCTTGCTATGCAGCCCAGGTTGGTTTGAAACTTGGTGTCTCTACATCCTGAATAAGGAAGCATGCACCACCACAGTTGACCAAACTCCTTGGTTGTTTGGAGGAGCCATTTTTCAAGTTGTGTACGAGCAGAACAAGCCTCCCTCCAAACAGCACAAGAACATGAAAATAATCCCCTTTCTCACTGGAGCTGCCAGAGCTGGCAGTCAGTACCTGCTTGATGACCTTGGTTTCATTCTCATCTTCAAGAAGAAAGATGGGGAAACTAAAGTCTTCATAAGCCAAGCCATTGCCCAGTTCATTCCACAATGTTTTTTTGCAGTGTGCAAACTCTGGCCCATAGGAGTTGGAGTAAATACCTGGAGAGAGGGAAACAGGGGGTAGTGCAGGGAACAGTTTACTGAGGCACCAAATACTTAGGGACCAGGGGAGGTGGGAAGGTTAGGATATCACTAGCCTGAGGCTAAGAGGTCAAAAGGAGGCAGTGAGTCTAAGAAGCAGTCATGAATCTACCCCCAATCCTGCCAAAATAGAGAAACTGGTACCAGACCAGTCTAGCCTGGCAGATTTGGTATCTGAGCATGTGTCAAGAAGGGCGAGAGTGGAGTGTAGGAGTAGAGAGGTAACAGTTGTTCACAGTCCACACAGACATGTGTGTGGACTGCTCCTGTCCTGCCCCTGGAGCAACAATTAGTCTTGAACAACAGAAGGTTCTCAGGATCTTTTGAGGCACTTACCAAAACCGTCATTTGGGCACTGCACACTAGGAGAGAAGCTTGAAGTTGAATTGGGCTTGGCTAGAGTCACGGCAAGACCAGCAATTCTACTGGTTCCCCCCTTCAGCTTGTCCATTATATCTCTAGGATGGAGAGAAGGACATGAAAGAAGACAGGAAGGTATCAGATAGATTAATAATCAGGATGGAAACAACTGGTGAATTAGGGACTCAGAACTACCAACTCACTTTTTTCTTTTTGGAGCTTAACTTCTGAGTCTGGACTAAGGTCCAACCTGAGCTCAGTGTTTCATCTACCCTGTCCCTGAGGATTTTGGACACCACTCCTTCTTCCCTGAAGGTCTAATTTTGAGATCAATAAGACGATTCCTTTTGATGGCATCTCCTCTTTTCTGAGTACAAACCCTGCTTCCCGTCCCCTATCAGACTAGAGCTACACAAGCTGCCACTCATCAATACAAGAACCAACTCTTTCTTTCCTTCCGTATAGTCCCAGGAAGACGCACCCAGTTCTTACCTGGTAAAGAGCTTGCCCTCCAGCAGAACCATGTAAGGGGGGTTGGGGCCATCCGTCAATACCCACTTCAGGTCTTCTTCTTTCTCCACTACGTGGATAACCCCTGTATCCCCACTAATTGATGCTGCCAGGACAGAATGGGTCATATTAAAGCTCCCACAATCGACAAGTCTGCAGATTTTTTTTTTTTTTTAAAAACAGGGTCTCACTATGTAACCCTGGCTGACCTGAACTGACTGTGTAGACCAGGCTGGCCTTAAATTTGCAGTGATCCTCCTGCCTCTGCTTTCCAAGTCCTGCGATTTAAGGCCACCACATCCAGCTTCTGCAGATCTTTTATCTCTAAAGATGTCACAAAATATTAGGGTAAACACCACCACTTCTAGACTTGAAGAGCTGCATTCCCCCAGCTCCATTATAGGAGGAAAAGGAGAACAAAAGCCAGGGTGGATTCATTAGAGGTCTTTCTGGAAAATGCTTAAAAGTTTGAACTTGGGTCATCAGGTTTTGGGGTTTTTTTTTTTAGGTTTTTCAAGACAGGGTTTCTCTGTGTAGTCCTGGCTGTCCTGGAACTCACTCTGTAGACCAGGCTGGCCTCGAACTCAGAAATCCACCTGCCTCTGCCTCCCAAGTGCTGGGATTAAAGGCGTGCGCCACCACTGCCCAGCTGGATCTTCAGGTTTTTACAGGAAGCACTTTTACCCTTTCGGTTACCTTGCTGGCCTGATGGCCTTTTTATTAGATGCCAAAAAGGCTCTGCAATTTTTACTTTTTCTGCCCAATCCCAACACTTATCTATATACACAAGATTCTAGAACATTAGACACTCAAGTTTCAAAATCTGCATTTTCCTCTAGAATATGCCAGACTCTATGTTTCCAGCTCAGACTTACAACTCTGACCTTCCTTTAAAAAGACATAGATTCCTTGGCTTTAGTAGGCCTGGAACGGATTGAAGATGTGCCCATAATCACTGACTCCTTCCTGGATCTAAGATTTCAAAAGAACCTCAGCTGTCCAAATGAGTACATGCCTCATTTACGCTGGATAGTCTATGAATAATGTCCATTTTTACATGTGTTAGGATGCTAAATTATATCATTCTACACATCTCATGATGTGACCAAGACTGAGAAATATTGTCTCAGTATTTTACAAGCCACAGTCCAGCATGTCTAGAATTTATCATAATACTTCATGTCTCTAGGAAACTGTATGGAGACATCCAAGGATCTCCCTGCGAATTTTCTCCTCACTGAAGACTAGATGTGCTATTTAAGACTTATTTTAGATACTAGTCCTCAACACAGACTGTGGGATAGAATCACAATGGAAGGTCTTCTTTCCTCTGCTTTTTCAGTACTAGGGTCCTAGTCAAAGGCCTCGCATACAATACTCTGCTACCAGAGAGCTATACCCCAGCCATTGCACCTTTAGGAAAACATAAAAACTTGGGCCTTCTCTTGGTGGGGCCTGGATACACGCATTTTCTAAAATTACCATATGTAATTCTCCAATATACACAATCAGACTTGAGAACTAGGCTTCTAGACCACAGCACTGAAATACTTGTAATTCGTATAAGATTAAAAACCATCAAGTACTTCACAATTGCTAACCAAATAGAATTCTTCTCTCAGGAGATCTACTAAAAAAGTAAATACAGCAGAAGGGTCTACAACATCTGCCTGTGGCTCATGCACAGTAAATACCTAACAGGATCATGTCCGTGGCAATAATAAAATATGGAAAAATAGCAGGGCCTGGGACAGCTTTAGTTAAAACAAAGGCTTTAAGAAAAACAACAACAGCCGGGCAGTGGTGGCACATGCCTTTAATCCCAGCACTTGGGAGGCAGAGGCAGGCGGATTTCTGAGTTTGAGGCCAGCCTGGTCTACAGAGTTGAGTTCCAGGATAGCCAGGGCCACACAGAGAAACCCTGTCACAGAAAAACCTTAAAAAAGAATAGAAAAGAAAAGAAAAACAACAATAAAAAGAAGAGAATAATATTTGCTAAAGCTTTTAAGATATGAGAAACAGAAACACTAGTGTGGTAAGTTAAAAATATGTAAATAAAGGTAACTTTGGCTCCAGGGAGGACAGGGAAGAAACAAAATATAACTCTGGACTAGAGAAGCCTAGATTTCCATCTGGGCCCCAACTGGTGATTGTATAGTTTTAAGTAACATGTTCGCTTTCTCTGGACCTTTGGCAAGAAACAGCTTTCTTATCCCTGTCCACTTTATACAGGAGGGATGGAGGGAAAACAGTTACACAGCTCTCTTTGAGCACTTTAAGGATCCATAGAAGTAGGTCATTATAATCAGAAAGTCAAATCTAGAGTTCCATTTTTTTACTTAGCTTCATTATGCTCCCAACCCTAATTAAAAAGGGTGTTGCCACTGAAGGAATGTACAGATATGATGAGGCAAGGCTCAGAAGTAAGTAGGTTGAGAAGGAAACAAGATCCTCATGAGGAAATGGCCAGAGTTCAGCCCCGTCCCTCCCCTCCCCTTTCCTCTCTGCATTAGCCTTGGCTTTATCTCTAGAGGCTACTGCTTTGCTTCCCAAGGGCTGCTTGAAGAACCTGCAGCGAAATTACTCTTCTCCAGGACAGTCTTTAGAGCCCAGCTTCAGGATAGGGTCCTTAGTTAGGTCTGATCTCAGCCTGTCCCGCATCTGGTTCTCCTTCATCCACAACTCAGACAAGTAACTAAATCCAACAAAAACCTTAAGGCTGTTTGAAACCAATGAATCTACTTGCAGTGCTTCCTGTATAGGGAAAAATGGGACAATCAGCTTGTAGTATCGCTCACAGAAATATAGGTGAAAAGAAATTCCCACCTCCCTGAGCAAATCCCTTACTTTTCAGGAACTGGGTTTCTTTTCATCAAGATGGAAGGTTTCTGGCAATCACATAATACTATCTGACACTTTACTCCACATCAATAACAAACATTTACTTGAAAAGTGTTTGAATCAGGGAATGTCTGCAATTTCAGTGTTAGGGAGTCTGAGGCAAGAAGGTTAGAGGTTCAACACCAGCCTAGGCTATATAATGAGATCCTGTCTTAAAAACAGAAAAAAGGAAAAAAAAAGGTACTTTGAATTTTAGCTTTGTATACCACTATTACAGCCATTATTAAAAGTATACTAAAATTCCGAAGTGATCAATTTGATAGTAAAGCCAAGATCAGACCTTCAAGATTAGACCTTGCTTATCTGCAAAGTTATATCCTGACAGAGCTACTATCCATAAAAGACTAAAATCTCATGATGATAGCTTAAGCAGAAAACAAGCTGTGCTTTTTATTTTATTAATATGTATAGTACCTAGAGACTGAATTCAGAGCCTTGTGCATATTAGGCTAGTGCTCTCCCACTGAGCTACGCTTCCTGCAACTTATACAGTGCTGAGAAGGTAGTGCTGTCATGGGATTCTATTTTGGAACACACTGACAGAACACAAGAGTAAGTCCAAACACTTTAGTCATTTTTCTTGCAACTATGTGGCAGATAGGAAGAGCAACAGGGTCTCTAGCTCAGGCTGTCTTTAGCAACCTACCTCTGAGTGTTACAATCACAGCAGTGCCACTGTGTACAATTTATATAGTGCTGGGGACTGAAACCAGGACTTTGCATTTGCCAGGAATGCACACTACCAATTAGTTACAGCCCCAGCCCTTATTTGGCATGTGTGTGTGTGTGTGTGTGTGTGTGTGTGTGCACATTCCCATGTGTAAATGCCTGACAGAAGACGATCTCAGATACATATCCTTTCCTTCTTTTCTACCTTGTCTGAGACAGGATCTCTTTTGTTTTCCTGTTGTACACAATAGACGACCTGGCCTGTAAGTTACCAGGGATTCTTCTGTCTCTGCCTCCCATCTCTCCATAGAAGTGCTAGAACTATAAGTCATGTTATGCCTATAGCTTTTTAAAAATGTGGTTATAGAGATTCAAATTCAGGTTGTCATGCACCCCCAAGAGCTTTTACCTATTGGGCCGTGCCCCCACCCCTTACTTGGTTTAAGAAAATAAAAATAACAAGTAATTTAAAAAATATTTTTGTGTCTGAGTGTTTTGCCTGCATGTATGTGTATGTGCATGCTGGTGCCTGTGCCAGTGGAGGACAGAATCATCAGATCTCCTGGAAATGGAGTGATGGGTGGATGAGAGCTACATGTGAGTGCTGGGAACTAAAAATTAGCCCTTTCCCAGAGCAACAAGTGCTCTTAATCACTGTGTCCTCTCTCCAGCCCTACTTAGCATGCTTTTGCTTCAGCTTGCTTATTGTTCTTGAAGAGACTGATTTGGGGGTTTGAGGATACTAGCTCGATCGCAGGGATTCAATCAACAGCATCACAAAACAACAACAGCAAATAGTGGCACATGTTTGGCACAAAACTTAGCAAATAGTAGCACATGCTTGCAGTCCCAGAACTCAGCAGAAGCCAAAGCCAGCCTGGGGTACATAGCAAGACTATGTCTCAAAGGGGAAAAGAAAAGGGTCATTTTGGTTCAAAAGAGATCACTCAGAGTGACAGAGTGATGATTTGACTCCATAGAATTTGGGATTGCTTTTCCTTTAGAGAACTGTATGGTAAGATAGTCGAGAATCCCACCAGGTTCAGATCCTAGCTCGATTTCTTACTATCATGATGCTGCTGGGAAAGTTAATCGATTTTTCTTAAGTTTTAGTTTCATCATTAGTACAATGTTAATAACATGGATTGTTGCAGAGGTAAAAATAAAATGCACACATTAAAACAACATTTACTAAGTTTCAGTTCTTATTAATTATCTTGCCTGGCTTGATGGATGATAATCACCTCCTATACATACACCCTAATTTGAATGCCAAGACTCTAAGCAGGACATGAGTAGTTCTGAGTAGCCAGGATATAAACTGAATTATTAATGGCCACAAATACAAATCCCAATTTCAACTTACACTGGCAGCCAATCTGATGAGTTGCATTGAGCAGGCGGACACAAGGAGCAGTTTTATTTAAGGGAATGTAGATTTTCCTCTCCACTGAGTTTCCCCCACACAATCCTGATCAGAAGATAAACAGTATTAGGAAAAAGTGAAAGATATTTGGTATTAACCTCTATCAGCATTAGCTTGATTCATGGTTTAGGTAAATCATTCACTATCATACTGTCTAACATGAGATTAGTGATCATTCTTTTCACTTCTTGGCCACATTATTGGAACGTAAGTGTTGCAAAGAGTGCCCAGCTGTGTACCTTAGAAAGTTATTAAACTCCATGAAGATCAATTAACTATAAAGCTAAAAGATGATTGTTAGAAGTTTTTGACTTCAGATGTGCAAGCGTCCAGTTGCAGGGGTAAACAAGTCTGCTTTTCTAGCTTGTATGTACATTACTAATTAGTTATCAAAAGAGCTCTGGTCTAAGAATACAGATTACCAAAACCAAACAAAGAAAAGCATTAACAACAAAACCCACGTAAGAATCTGAACAGACCTAGAAGGAGAAACCTTACGCCACACACCTGTTCAGTTAATGAAACATCAGATCATTTTCAGGGGCACCTAGACTATGGGGCAGCTAGTTTTCTCCCTTGAAGCTAGTCAAAAGCAATGTGAATGAAGAGAGAGATAGACTCATGGTTACACAAGGAAATGGTTGCATTTCAGGTCTTAACTAGGAAGCCATACATATAAAAAAAATGTGTAGCTTTGCTTAACTCTTAGTTGAACACACTATAAATAGTTGCAGGTGTGTTACTGATTGTAACTCATAATTGCAAGATCACTAAATAGACAGTAGATTGGAAAAATGAAAATAGTCATATACATTAAACGTCTAAAATTCCTTGAATCATTACTTCCCTCTTAACAGTTTAAAGCAGCTAAGCTAACGTTAGCCTCACTTTAGTAAGCAAAGAAAATAAGGAACAAATTTAGTCTAGAACCAACAGGAGGAAATGAAGGCTCTCATTTTTCAACGTTAGACAGAGACCACAAGACTGTTTTGATCTCAAAAATACTAAACCAGAGGAAGGAGGCTGAGCTTTTCACACCTGTCCCTTTTGATTCTTGGTGGGGTGGCTGGGCTTTAAAGAAAATGAGCCATGCGAATAAGGTTAAAGAGAATCAGGTTGGAAATCCAGGAAAAGGGCTGGAGAGAACTAAGCGAAACGACGTGCCTCGGGAGAGAAGAAATGAAGGTCCAGCAAAGGAGGAACTTATGTCATGGGAACGAAAGACAAGAAGGATTTACAGGGCGGGGGACAGAGGGGCAATCGGAACCAGAAGGGCAACGCCATCACTAGTGATGGGCCGTTCCGGACGGTTCCTTTTAAAGACCAGAGCTCCGGGAT
The DNA here is from genome assembly GCF_004785775.1 of Grammomys surdaster. NCBI lineage: Eukaryota > Metazoa > Chordata > Mammalia > Rodentia > Muridae > Grammomys > Grammomys surdaster. Next base: position 980,478 of record NW_021620215.1, on the reverse strand, counting down.
GGGGTGACCTCACCTGTCAGTACGACGGAAAAAGACAGAAGAAGAAGACCCCGACTTCCTGGGTCAGGCCCAGAGCCGTCCCTAGTAGTAGCCATCTTGCCTCTCCGCTGGGCGGAAACCTCAGGTCCCTTCCAGTCTCGTAGCGGCCTCTCTAGGCTTCCTCTGGCTTCGTCTCTGTGGCCCAGCACTCCAAAGACCGGAAGTTCGTGTCTGAGGAGCTTCCGGGAGCCGCGACCTAGGGTAGCTGACGTGGAGGCATTGGGAGTGCCACCGGGAGCAGCGGGACCCGCTAATCTGACCTAAGAGCCGGAGGCCTGAAGGATGCTAACCAAATTCGAGACCAAGAGCGCGCGGGTCAAAGGTAGTGAAGAAGAAGAGGGGAACAACGGGGGTTGCATGTTAGGGGAGGTGCTATCGCCAAGGAAGAGAGAATGGGGAGACTCGCTGACCGAATTGGGCCTACTGGAAGAACCCAGAGGAATAACCGAGGGAGGCGGGTTAGGGTTAGTGGAGACTTTCCAGTCCGCGCTGCTTAGTGTGTCCTGAGACTTTGGTTTACTCGTGTCATGGTTCGTTTCTGCATTGTAGGAGAGCCCTTAGGCCCGCTTCCTATTCTTTACATCCACCTCTTCTGGGGGTGTGTTCCAACTCTTTCTGTTCTTAAGGCCTTGTGACTTGTATGCTTTTTTGATGACCATATTGTTTGGAGTACTTCTGGGGATTGATTCTCAGCTTCTGTCACTGTAGCTTTTCCCAGAGTCAGTCACTGGCTACTCTAGTAGCCTGTCTCCACCATTTCAGTGTCCAGTGCTTCCGCGGATGTTTTCGCTTATTTGGAGTTAGGGGATGGAGGCCTACAGCCCCATAAATTCCCGAGACTGGGCAGATTGTCCGATGAAATACAAGACGCTTTGTATTAGGTTTGAATGTCAGATAAAAATAAGTTTTTGGTAGTAAATCTTGAAAAACAAAGACCTGAGATCACACACTTTCATAATGTTGATATTAGAAAAGCAGATAATTAAGTCTATGGAAATCTGATAGAAATATACTTGGAATATTTCATAATATGCATTATAGAATTTATGAAGTGGTTTAGAATTTGTTCATTGGAGTCCATCGGACTTGCTTAGGAATTCTGAAATGTCTACTAACAAGTCACCTTATGTGACTTACTTACTATCTCCAAATCTCTATATTCTTATCTTTAAACCTTTTTTTTTTAATTTATTTATTTATTATATGTAAGTACACTGTAGCTGTCTTTAGACACCCATATGAGGGCACCAGATCTCATTGTAGATGGTTGTGAGCCACCATGTGGTTGCTGGGATTTGAACTCATGACCTCTAGAAGAGCAGTCAGTGCTCTTAACCGCTGAGCCATCTCACCAGCCCCCTATTCTTATCTTTAAAAATAAGGATAATTAACATTTTCTTATAAAGAGAATTAAAATGAGAAAATAAGTATATTAAATGTGTTTATAATAGTGCCTGGCCAGACTCAGTAACTCAAAAACTGAAGGCTATTTAATGTGAGGCTATATTCTGAGCAGTTTCATGGGAAATTTGATCATAAAGGGTGCCATTAAGAATTCTTAGTACCTGACTGGGCGGTGGTGGTCCACGCCTTTAATCCCAGCACTTGGGAGGCAGAAGCAGGCGGATTTCTGAGTTCGAGGCCAGCATGGTCTACAGACTGAGTTCCAGGACAGCCAGGGCTACACAGAGAAACCCTGTCTCGAAAAACCAAAAAAAAAAAAAAAAAAGAATTCTTAGTACCACCAGGGTTATATAGAAAGACCCTATCTCAAAATGGCAAAAAAAAAAAAAAAAAAGAGAGAGACTCATCATCTCTGGTGACGGTCATGATGGCTTTAACCCCAGCACTCAGGAGCCAGATGCAGGTGGATCTCTGTGAGTTGGAGACCAGCCTGGTCTACATACCAAGTGACAGGCCAATCAAAGCTACATACTGAGACCCTGTTCCAAAAAAAAAAACAAAAAAACAAAAAAACAAACAAACTAGGGGCTAGAGAGATGGCTCAGTTAACAAGATTTACTGTTCTTCTTTTTTTTTTTTTTTTTGGTTTGGTTTGGTTTGGTTTTTGTTTTTTTCAAGACAGGGTTTCTCTGTGTAGTCCTGGCTGCCCTGGAACTCACTCGTTAGACCAGGCTGGAAGATTTACTGTTCTTGCAGAGAGGACTTGAGTTTGGTTCCCAGGTCAGCAGCTCACATCCACCTGTAATTCCAGCTCCAGGTGACCTGACCCCTCTTCTCAGCTCTGTGAGCACCTGAACTTATGTGTGTATGTACACATAAGTTAAAAGAACAAACAAAAACCAGTTTCTGGTATTTGAGTAGTTGAAGTGAGTCTTCATTTTTCTATGAGCTCTTTTCAGATTTCTTCTTGGGCACTAGAAAGGGGTAGGGGAAATCAGTACTTGAGAGTTCATTAAGAGTGCCGAATCAGAGTTACAAGGGCATACTGTCCCTACAGAGTCTGGTTCCCATCGCTCATGGCATGTGGTTCATAACGGCCTATAACTCCAGCTCCATGGGATCCAGTGCCCCCTCCTCTCCCTTAAGGCACCTACATTAATGTGCCTCTATACAGACACAAATAATTAAAAATTGAAAGTGCTAAGTTGGATGTAGTGGTTCATATCTGTAAATCTTAGCTCGTGAGAAGCTGAGGCAGGAGAATTGCTATGAATTAGAGGCTACATAATACTTGTCTTAAAAAAATAAAATTTTTTATCATAAAAATAAAAGAAACATCATGCAAAATAGGTGCCTTCATTAAGTTACTATTAGAGTATATTGATATAATGCTTTTACAACTACGGAATAGCTACCAGCGTTGGATGTGGTGACTCACACCTGTAGTACCAGCATACGAGAAACTAAGGCAAGAGGGCTGCTGCAAGATTGAGACCAGCTTAGATTACAGAGTGAGGTCATGTTGTAAAAAAACCCAAACATTCCTGGTATTGGGGCCCAGAAGTGGGCAGATACCTGAGTTTGAGGCCAGCCTGCACTAAACAGCTAGGGCTACACAGAGAAACCTTAGCTCTGAAAAAGCTTGAAAAAATTTACCAAAACATTAAATGTACATGTGCTAAGCTAGTAAGATGGCTTTGTGGGTAAAGGTGCCTGTCACCAAGGTTTGATTCCCCAGGACCACATGGTGGAATGAGAAAGCTGATTCTCATATATGGCATGTGTGCATTTAGACACAAACATATATACACCAACAAATGTAACATAAAATTTTTAGTGTACATGTTCTGTCTTGTAGCCATTCAGTTTTCAAGTCTTTAGCAAAAAGCACTAAAGCAGTTGGCCAAGATTATCTATAGAAGTGTCTTCAGTAGACCTTGTTGTTTGTTGGTTTGTTTTTGTTTTGTTTTTCCTTCGAGACAGAGTTTCTCTATGTAGCCCTGGCTTGACCTGAACTTACTGTGTAGATCAGGCTGGCCTCAAACTAAAGAGATCTGCATGCCTCTGCCTCCCAAGGGAATAAAGGTGCATGCTACCACCACCTGCCTTTGGTAGATCTTTTTTTATAGCCAGAAACTAAAGGTGAAATTTAAACGTTTCTTTAGAGTAAGGGCTTTTTGCTGTTGTTGTTTGTATTGTTTTGTTTTTAAAGACAGTGTCTCGCCGTGGTGCAGTGGTGGCTCACACCTTTAATCCCAGCACTTGGGAGGCAGAGGCAGGTGGATTTCTGAGTTCGAGGCCAGCCTGGTCTACAGAGTGAGTTCCAGGACAGCCGGGGCTACACAGAGAAACTCTGTCTCAAAAAAAAAAAAAAAAAAAGACAGTGTCTCACTATATAGCTCATGTGGGCCTCAAACTCAGTGTTTCTGTTTCAGTCTCCCAAAAGCAGGATTACAAGTATATAGTACTATGCCCAGCTTGTGTGTGTGTGTGTGTGTGTGTGTGTGTGTGTGTGTGTGTGTGCATGCTAGTGATCATACTCAGAACTACACAAGCCAGCCTTCTCCCACTGAGTAAATGTTCATTTACAAAACAGCCCAAAATGCAATAGACTAGTGAGGTGACTCAGTGATTAAAGTGCTTGCCACTGAGCCTGATGACCTGAGTTCAGTCCCTAGGGCCCATATGATAGAAGGAAGGAATTGACACCTACACGTTGTCCTCAGACCTCCACACATACGCTACGGCTCATGTGTAACCATGTAAAAACTCGTCAAGCACACATAGTAAATAAATGTCATTAAAAATTTTAAATGTAGTGCCGTTCCTTAAAGCTGTAAAAAAGAATGAGTTTCTTTTAAATGAAGTATAAAAAGGTTTATGTCATATATTTAAGTGTGAAAAGTTTCCAAAATAACAATGTATAATTCTATGTTCATAAAATAATAAGGCATGTGTTTATATGTAGCTGCACTAAAAACTTGAAGGGCACACTTCAGACTGTTAACAGTTCTTTCCTCTTTCTAGTATTTCCTTTTGTCATTCTGATGGAGTAACAAGGACTAGATTTGTTTTCCTGCCTTAAATTGCTAAACATCTAAACAAAAGTATAATGGTTTCAGCCATTGGTCAGTAAAGACTACAGGAAATTATTTTTTGAGGGAAGAAAATAAACAGAATGAATCCTATGTTTGTTTAGGTTAATGCTTAGAGAAAGATTTCAGGCTGCAGTGAAGGAAGACAGAAGAACCCTGTGGTCCATCTGAGGGACAGAGCTCAGTATTTGGGGCAACAAAGATGGAGAGCATTGGAGGTCTATATGGGTTCCCTTGAGCCTTTGTCAGAGTATTGATAGGTACATGCAGGTGAGAAAAATATCCGAAATTTAGAAGGGGGAAAAAAAACATCAAAAGGTAGTTGTGGGGCTGGAGAGATGGCTCAGTGGTTAAGAACACTTGCTGGTCTTGCAGAGGACCCAGGTTCAGTTCTCAACATCCACGTGGTGGATCATAACCACTTGTAACTCTACTGCCAGGGGATCTGACACCCTCTTCTGTCTTCTGTAGACACCAGACATGCATGTTGTACACATGGACACATACAGGCAAAATACTCATACACATAAAAATTATATTTAAAAAACTTAAGAAGTAGTTAGGATAGTTGTACATACGTATGACCCTGGGACTGGGAGGCTGAGGTGAGAAGATTATGATTTTTGAGGCCAGCTTAGATATAAGTCTGTCTTCTCTTATAAAGAAAAATTAATAATTGAGGGCTAGAGAGATGGCTTAGTGGTTAAGAACACGTGTTGCTCTTCCAGAGGCCCAAATTCAGTTTCCAGAACGTATGCCAGGTGGCTCACAACTACCTGTAACTCCAGTTCCAGGGTATTCAACACCTCTGGCCTTCATAGATACCTGCACTCATGTGTACATACCTATACATAGGCACACACCTGCACATAGTTAAAAAATAATTAAAAAATCTTAATAATAATTTTAAAATAAAGAATAAAAAGAGAAAGCAGCTATCCCTGGAGTTCACAGAAGGTTTGGTTTATATGCTTCTATAAAACAAACAAAGATTTCTTGACATTATTGAGCACCCTATAGAGACCCTCTGGTGGGTCTTCCCTCAGCAGTGGTTCCAAGTTAGACTTAGACTATACAGGTAGCTATAGACCCCCCAGTGACAAAACCAGGTCATATCTGTTGAATTCCAACTAAGTTGTACCTCAGAACAAAATAAATACCTAACAAAAAAATGTATTGTGTTTGGTATCCAATAATGGCCAATTATCAGCCAGGAGGTGATACAGTGAACTTTTAATCCCAGTACTCAGGGAGGCAGAGGCCGGCAGATCTCTGTGAGTTTAAGACCAATGTGGTCTTCAGAGGGAATTCCAGGACAGCCAAGGCTAAACAGAGATGTATCTTTTAAAATTAGGGAAAACGTTATCAGGCATGTTGAAGGGATAGATAGATAGCCTCTGGTTAATCTAGTTGGTTTTTTTTTTGTTTTTGTTTTTGTCATACATGACAAAAGATGATATCAGGGACCTTAACTTATTGTATAACTTTCTGCTTTTTTCTCCCTTCCCCAGGCCTTAGTTTTCATCCTAAAAGACCCTGGATCCTGACCAGTTTACACAATGGGGTCATCCAGTTATGGGACTATCGGATGTGCACCCTCATTGACAAATTTGATGAACATGATGGTAAGTTAATTTTTTGGGAAAAATTAAATGAGATGACTCAGTGTTGAAATATGTTAGCTGTTCTTTTCAGAAGATTTGAGTGCACTTCCCTGAACTCAAATACCTACATCAATCCAGAGCTCACAACCACTTGGAACTATAGCTCAAGGGATGTGATACTCTTTTGTGGCCTCCACTGACACTTGAGCACATGTGCATGTGTACATATACAAAATAAAAGCGAATTTTTTTTAAGGACAAGCATTTATCATCCCCCAAATAAGAATCCTAGCTTGATAAGGATTCCTCCTAAAAGTAAAGAATGTGGAAGTAAAAGGGGGTAGAAACAAACAAACAAAAACTACAAATAGGAGTTTTTTGGGGGCTGGGTGGCACATACCTTTAGTGTCAGCACTTGGGAGGCAGAGACAGGCAAATCTCTTGAGATTGAGGTCTACAGGGTAAGTTCCAGGACAGCCGGGCTATACAGAAAAACCTTGTCTCCAAAAAAAAAGAAGAGGAGGGGGAAGAAGAGGAAGAAGAGGAGGAGGAAGAAGAGGAGGAGGAAGAGAAGAGAAAGAAGAGGAGGAAGAAGAAAAAGAAGAAGGAGGAGGAAAGAGAGAGGAAGGAAGGAAGGAAGGAAGGAAGGAAGGAAGGAAGGAAGGAAGGAAGAAAGAAAGAAAGAGAAAGAAAGAAAATAAATCATATTAGTGCACCTATGGTGGCCTGCTGGGGAAAGGACTTCTAAAAGGCAAAAATGTCTGGAAGGCTGTGGTACAAGGCCATTTTTGCTAGTTAGGAGTGGAAGTCTCTGAAACCAAAGAGAACACATAGCTCTTCTTAAAATTGAAGGTGTTTATACCTGAAATGAAACTGAATTCTACCTGTGTATAAAGCAAAAAACAATGCAGTGACTCCTGGAGGCAAATCAAACAGATCCAGAGTGATCTGGGAAAAGTAACTCAGGCCAGAGAAACAGAGGCATGGTTCACACCAAATTCTGAAGCCACCTTCCTGTAAAGGCCACTGGACAGAGTCCATATGCTGCTGTGCCCTTCCCAGATTTAAACTAAAGAAAATTAAATATGTAAAGTGTATCTGTGCTTTTGTTTAAAAAAGAATCGTAGTAGGAACTGGTGAGGTGGCTCAGGATAAAGCAGTGCTGCCAAGCCTGAATCCCTTAGTTCCATCCCTTGGACTCACATGGTAGAGGAGAGAATTGACTGCAGCTTATCTTCTGACCTCTGTATGTGTACCCACTCACATACACACAAATTGTTTTAAAAAGCCTTTGACAAAGACATTAGAGGATGTCTTTCCTTATCAGACATTGCCTGTCTTCTTCCCTAGGTCCAGTGCGTGGCATTGACTTCCATAAGCAGCAGCCACTGTTCGTCTCTGGAGGAGATGATTATAAGATTAAGGTACAGGGGATCTGGCATGGCTGGGAATAATAAATAGGACGATGTTGTGGTAAAGTTTGAGAATTATGGAAAGAACTAAAAGACAGGAGAGGATAGGAGAATTCATGTATACAAACTTAGGCTTCTAACATTATCCAGAGCACTTACCCAGCAAATGCTTACTGAATATTTATTGTATATCAGAAACTTACTTTGTGTGAGAATTGAAAGATAAATACAAAGTGACTTCTAGTCTCAAAGAGACTTTAATACAAGGATAAATGTACACATACATAATATGTGTAGTTTGGAGAATGATTTAATAAATACTCAAAATAAGAAGGCAGTCCAGGTACAGAGAAGGACATGGCATAGCTGGATGTCTTTGAGAATCTCCAGTTGGTTTTAGAGAGTTAAGATCTGGAGAAGGTGGGCCAGGGAGCAGAAGGACGAGAGGGATGAGATCGTGAGCATGTGTTTGCAGTGTTCATGAGTCCTCTGGATATTGCACAGACATGGAACCAATTCTGGACCGTAACTATAGAAGTATAAGATTTACATGGAACTATGTTTGTTTGTTTGTTTGAGACAGGGTTTCTCTGTGTAGCCCTGGCTGCCCTGGAACTCACTCTGTAGACCAGGCTGTCCTTGAACTCAGAAATCCGCCTGCCTCTGCCTCCCAAGTGCTGGGATTAAAGTTGCGCATCACCACCGCCTGACCGATTGTTTTTTTTTTAATGTTACTCAGCTGGTAACAAAGAAAAGATTGGATGAGTTAGGAAGGACTAGAGACATAGATAGATACTCATGAGGAAATTATCTTATAAGTGCATTGGCAAGTAAACAGAGCCTGAACCAGTACCATCTGAGTAGAGAGGAGAGCTTAAACAAGAGTGGGTATTTGTAATGAGTGCTGGAGGGATGAGAAAGAAAGGAAAGTGGATGAGAAATCATTGCTGTATTTTTCCCCTTGGTGCTGGGGATTGATCTTAAGGCCTTGTGTGTTGGGCGAGTACTCTACCACTGAGTTACATCCCCAGCCCTAAGAAGATATCATTAGCTTGGAAAGACAAAGCAGGAGTAGTAGAGTTTTCTGGAGTTTGAGGAATGGATAATTCGATATTGGCTCTGATGTGCTTGAGATACCTAAGAGACTCACTGAAGATGTTTGGGATTTGTCTCTAGAAGAGGGAGCTAAAGTCATAGTGTTGAAGGCGCTGCACAGGGAACAGATTGAGTGAAGTGTTTATTTTAAAAGAGAGGGGCAACTTTCCCGTGAGGAGCCCGTGCTCACACGTGGGTATGTCTTACATTCTGTGACTTCTCTTTGAGAAGCCTATGTTCATGTTCTTGGGAGTGTCTTCCTTTATTCTGAGTACCTCTGTTTCTCTTAACCGTTGTGCTTAAGTCTACATTAAGATATCTTTATTAAACCCCAGTTCTAAAGGGGAAAAGAAGTATTGGTATAGGAAAGAATAGTTTTATAGTTTGGAGATAAGCCAAGGAAAAGCAAAACCTAAGATGTCAGGTAGGAAGGAAATTTGGGAAAGATAAAGTCAGAATGAGATCCAGACTGAGAAGAAGCTTTTAGATTGGCGTGTTGGGAGTTCCTTACTAGTCATAGCGCCTACCTCTCCGGTGAGATAGTAGATAGGATGGAGGCAGTTCTGTGAAGACTGACTGTAACAGACGTAAAAGACAGTAAAGGCAGGTGACGGGGCTGAGGGTATGGCTCATTTAAGTGGAATACTTATCTAGTGCTCATGAAGCTCAGCACCATATAAAACAGGGTATGTGTAATTCTCAGTGCTCAGGACTTGGCAGGAGGATTAGCAATTCAAGGTCATTGTTGGCTGTGTAGCAAGTTTGAAGACCACCTGGGCTATGTGAAACCCCTGTCTCAAACAAGCAAACAGAAAGAAACCTGATGAGCCTTTCAGAAGTCCAAGACATTTACATCCTCTTCGGTTGAATTTCTGTCTTTGCAGGTTTGGAATTACAAACTTCGGCGCTGCCTCTTCACATTGCTTGGACACTTGGATTATATCCGTACAACCTTTTTTCATCATGTAGGTGGCTGTTGACCTTCATTATGCAGCATTGTAATTTTTGCAGAGTAATGTATATGCCTTACTGGACATACTTACTGACCAACCTCCCTCCCTCCCTGCCTTTTTTTTTTTTCCATGCTGGGCATTTAATCTGGTATCTTATGAATACCAACAAAATACTCTGCCATTGATCCCAGCAGTGGTCTCCTTATCCTCAAGAACCCATGCTTTAGGGCTGAGGGAAGTAGTTTAATTGGTATGTGCTTCTATACAGGCATAAAGATAGCAGTTCAATCCCCAAAGCTAAGCCTGGTGGCACACAGTTCTAATCTCAGTGTTGGGGAGATAGAGTCAGACAAGCTATGTAATATTCAGTTTAATTGGATCCAATGGGCTTCTCTAAGAGGAAGTTATTGCTTTTATATAGAGGAATGTAGAGATTTTATTTTGTTTACTGATCTGTGAAATGAAAGTCTGTAGGCTAATTCCGTGTGTGGTATTATTATTAAGCAGTAGTATGCCCGGAAGGTCAAATTAAGACACCATTTGAGTGACCTAATAAACATTTTGAAGTATTAACGATCAGGTACCTCTGTCTAAGGATTTTGGGAATCTGGTGGAGACTGTTCCCTTAGCCAGTTTCAGACTCACTGCCTTCTTTAATCTATCAAGTTCGTTCTCTCTCTCTCTCTCTCTCTCTCTCTCTCTCTCTCTCTCACTCTCTCACTCTCTCACTCTCTCTCACTCTCTCATATTTTTCTCTTTTTCCTTTGAGACAGGGTCTTACTATGTAGTCATATCTGGCTTGGAACTCACTATGTAGACTAGGTTGGCCTCAAAGTCACAGGGATCCACTGGCTTGTCTCGCAAGTGCTGGGGTTAAAGATGCGAGCCACCATGTCATGCCATTTGTCTGATTTCATATGGAAGATTTGAGAATGAATTAGAGAGATTCATGGCCTCTTCTCTAATCCTGTTATGACAAGGTCTCCCTATAATTCAGTGCTATAATTCAATGAAACAAGTATTTACTGATTTTTACTTGTTTCCTTTATTTATTTATTTATTTATTTATTTATTTTTTAATTTTTTTTTATTTTATTTTATGGATATGAGTACTCTGCAGCTATCTTCAGATACACCAGAAGAGGGCATCAGATCCCATTACAGATGGTTGTGAGCCATCATGTGGTTGCTGGGAGTTGAACTCAGGACCTCTGGAAGAGCAAACAGTGCTCTTAACCACTGAGCCATCTCTCCAGCCCGTTTCCTTAATTTAAAATATGTCCAACTGTTGGGCAGGGATAAGGGACATGGGTTGTTTTGTTTTGTTTTTGAAACATAGTCTCACTTGTAAATTTATCATTTATTCTCCTGTTGTAATTGTCTCTAAGACTTACTGCCTCAGTCTGTTAACCTAGGCCTAGTCCTAGAAGTTTCTAGCCTCTGTTTAATCTTACCTAGGTGTAGCATGTTTTCAGCCTCTGAGACTTACTGCTGAATAAGCTCATCCTTCCTGGTTCTTTCTGATCTCTGGCTGGCTGGTTGAACTCAGCTGTTCTGACTCTAATGCGTCTCCAAGCTGACTGATTCAATCTGGCTTCTCTGGGCTTCTCCTGAATTGCTCTGCTTAACTTTGGCAATCTGTCCTAATCTCCTGTCTTCACCTGTGTCTAGCCTTTTCTCTCTCTATAACTGGCCCAGTAAAACTACCTCCTTATTTCTTTACACTGGCCCTGAAGTAGCTTCCTTTTCCTTTCTCTTCTTGTGAGAGTTGGGCATGTCAGATCTTTCTCTGATTTGTCACTTTGTCTGCCACTCAATTAGACATCACTTTCAAACACGGGGCTTCGTTCTACAAACTAACTTTACCTTTATTGTTTGGGATTAAAGGTGTGTACTAAGGGTGTGTCTGTATTCCAGCCAGAGGGATTAAAGGTGTGTGCTAAGGCTGACCCACACCAGAACTAAAAACAGATTTTTTTCCAGTAACAACATAATATTGGTGTTCACAGTGTGATCTAATATCCTGCAGTACTTACTTTGTGGCTCTAGCTGTCCTGGAACTCACTGTGTATACCATACTCAAAGAGTGGCCTCAAACTCAAAGAGATCCACCTGCCTCTTCCTCCCAGGCACTGGTATTAAAGATGTGTACCACCACGCCTGTCTGGTATGTGTTTGTTTTTTTAATATAAAAATCTTAGCATAGGATAAAATGATTGTAAAAATTATGAGTAAAACATTTAATAATAAATACTCATTTGTAATTATCATAAAAAGAACATTGCCTAGAGTAAGTTGCTATCCATTCTAGGCATAATAGTATACATTTTTAAAGTCCTAGCACCCTCAGCACTTGTGACCACGTGGTTTCAAGGCTAGCTTGAACTACATAATGAGACCCTGTCTGAAAAACCAAGTCCTGGGGATGATAGAACACTTGTCAAGCATGCACAAGGCTCTGGCCTAACAGCACAAGATTGTTCAGAGCCTTGTTTGAAATGTCTTTCAGGAATATCCTTGGATTTTGAGCGCCTCAGATGATCAGACCATTCGGGTGTGGAACTGGCAGTCTAGAACCTGTGTCTGGTAAACCAAGAGGCAGTAGCCTCAAAAGAGGGTTTAATTCTTCCTAGATTTTTATAGTCAGCTGCTTTTCAGGTCAGTCATCTTCCTTCCCAGGTGGTCCATGTCTGCTAATTCACTGCTGATCATATTTTAGGATCCTTTTCAATATAATAATATCAATCTGGATTTTGTAGTATCTTAACCAGAAGAAAGGCATGTTAAGTAGGCTTTTAGAATAGAATGTTTAGCTGCTTTTTAGTTCTAGTCCTATACAACTTGAGTTGGGATCTGGACAGTGACTCTTCGTGTTTGAACTGGTTCTCTAGAGCCTTTAGAGGTATCCTACTAAATTCTAAAAGTATATTTCCTATAAGAATTACTAAGATTGCATTTATTTTCATATTTTTATGTCTTTAATCTGAGAGAATTGTATAATCTCAATTCCTTGAAATTAATGATATTTAAATATTAAACAATTAGTACCAGAAAAAGAATTATTAGAGCAGGTAAAGATGGCACAGTGGATAAAGGTGCAATGCAGGCCTGGCAGCCTGAGTTTGCTCCATGCAGAGGTGGATGGAGAGAACTGACTCTACATGGTACCCACTGCTGCTGCTCCCGTAAGAAGAAAATAATACTAATAAAAAACACGTTTTCTTTTGTTTGTTTTTTAAGACAGGGTTTCTCTGTGTGGCCCTAGCTGTCCTGGAGCTCTATCTGTAGACCAGGCTGGCCTTGAACTCAGAGATCCTCCTGCTTCTGCCTCCTGAGTTCTGAGATTAAAAGCATGTACCAGCACTGCCTGGACAAAAAAAGAAATATATGTTTTTAAAAGAAGCTGTTAGCACAGGTGGCATTGCTTATTACTAGTTCAAAGTTGTTAGGATGACTTACCTTGGCTACACAAAAAAATACAATTAGATAAGCATTTATTGAATATCAAGAAGGTATTTAGCTTAGGGAGGCTGTTGATTTCTGCCTTTAATGTTGTTTTGTTTTTGTTTTTTGTTTTCCCTTTGCAGTGTGTTAACAGGGCACAACCATTATGTAATGTGTGCTCAGTTCCACCCCTCTGAAGACCTGGTGGTATCAGCTAGCCTGGACCAGACTGTCCGCGTTTGGGATATTTCTGGTGAGCTGCCCAAGTTCAGGGGACAATCTAGTCATGTCTGGCGCAAAACTGCAATTGCTTACAATAGCAAGGGTGTTTGACTTAGAACAACAAAAATTAGAATATTCCATTCCTATATAATGCCATCTTTATTTTTGAAGCTATTGAATCTACTTTGAAAGTTCTTCGTGTTAGAGTATTTTCTGTGAAAGTGGCTTACTCTAGGAAGCTAATTTGATTTAACTTCTTTAGTTACCTCAGATTTTCATTAAAATATGTACATCTGAGTTATTTGGTTAAGAGCCAAGCTTTACATTCAAATATTTTACACAGTTTAATCCCATTCACATATTTTTACAAAAATAAAAATTGACACTTTGCAAGTAAAGGGGAACCGTGAGCCCTGCTGCCTTATTTGTAAATGGAAAAGTCTGCCTATTAGATCTTTCTCTGTAGTAAGAGACATTCACTGGGAAGGAGTTGCAACTTTTTTTATCCAGAAAACTTTTTAATTAGCTTTCTAAGACTTTATAGACTTTGGATAATTAGGCTCATTCTTCTAGTCATAATTTACATATAGTGATTTTGAGATAAGGGCTGAAATTTGAGTGTCCTACAGAGGTCTAAAATGTTGCTACACAGAGAATTTAATACTGAGAAAGGTCTGTGGCGTGTGGAGGGGCTTTGTGCTGGGATAGGGACTATGCGGAGACTCGAAATGCTGTGCTTCTCTACACAGTTACGTTATTCTAAAAAGTCACTCACTGACTTATCTTTATTTGCCACTTCAGAAATTCTTAGAAATTGAGTTCTCTGGAAAGTCAGTGGTGATAAATACAAATCAGTGTTTCTTTCCAAAACGGGAAGGCCCTTCTAGGCCCTTATCTGCTTCTCTGTGGAAATAAAGTCATTAACTTTCACCATCGGACTGCTGAGGTGGTAACTACCCAACTTCCCTGTAACTCCTGGGCTATGGCAGTTTAGTATTTGCTGTTTTTATAAACCATTAGTGAACAGCAAGTAAAAAATTGAATTCCTGAATCCAGTATTTGGGATGTGGTAATAGCAATTACAATTTATATATTGTAGAAATAAACTAAGAGGATGCTATCGTCTCAACACTTTCAAGGTAGAAGCAGGAGGATCAGGAATTCAGAGTCATTCTTGACTACACAATGAGTTCAAGGCCAGCCTGGGCTACATGAGACCCCAACTCTAAGAACCAAACCAAAGAATAAAACCAAACAAGCCAACGAGGGAGAGGAGGGCAGGGCAGTTGGAGAGTGAAATAACTGTACCATGCTGTCTCTGCAGTTTCTAAAAGTTTCGAGTCCCAAGACAGTGTTGTAAACAAGATTGTTTTGGAGATAAGGTGTTCATCCTCTAGGGCTTTGCCATTGCAGTTTTCTGTCAGACCGACTAGGCTATTTGAAGTACACCCAGATATGACCAGCCATGCCAACGGGAGGAGCATGGTACAGGCACCATGAGCTTGTGCCCTCTCCTCACTGCCAGTACTGGGGAGCTTAGCATTCACTCTGTCCATAACCTAGCTGTGGCTTTCCATAGCGTTTCACCATGCACACATTCTAGACATCCTCTCTGTCTCAGGAGGCACACCCCTAATGAGGTTGGTTCCCAGCTCCTGCTGTCCCAGCTGATCAGGGACAGTTATGTAGAATAGTCTGAGTTCTGTGAGAAAGTTGCTGTAGGAAGTACCTTGTGTGACTTTTCTCAGTTCTCCTAGGAATGGTGTACTGCTGATTCCATCCTAGAGCATGGGTCAATTTTATGCCTGCCTAAACTGCTGTTTTCAGGTTCCAGGGGTTCATCCCCAGAACACTGGATTAAGAAGGCCCTGTTCTGTTCCACTTTCAAGTTACTGCTTGTGCCACCTGCTACCAGCACAGCATGTTCCTGTGGTCTAGCTAAAGTGATTGGAGAAATAACATTTTTTTAAAAATCTGTTAATTAAAATAAAGCAATTTGGGCAAGTAAGGTGCCCAGGTTCTCATTTGTGACCATGAAATGCCCAAGGCAAGAAGCACCCTTCATTACCATTTGCAGGAAGAAAACATGTTTATATCAAAATTAAGGGTCTTAGATTAGAGGTGTGTGGGAGAGTATGACCTTAGTGGGGTTGTGTTGCTCTTGAATGTGTGAATTGCATGGATCGCTATGTGGTATTGCAACTGCTATAAATTGTAGATGTTACAGTGAGGAGAATGTAGTGCTAACCGGCTATACTAATGTGAATGTTCTTTACTGTTTCTCTGCTGACTCAGTTGACTTTAAATCCTTTAACCAGAGTGGAAGGAGATGCTTTGGTATTTAAATAAGTGGAAGTGCTTTCGGGCTAGACTTTTACACTTCTATTATCCTTTCCTCAAAATTAGCAGACTCTTCAAGATTCCGTTTTGCTTTATTTCTGATAAGTCTGAACACAAGAAGAGAAACCAGCTTTCTGGTCTCTTAGGTATTGACATTAACATTTTCAAGACAAGAAAGTACATTTAAAATAAGAGGATGAGTAATCTCAAATTTAGGGGACTGATGAAATTCTGATAGTTTTGACTCTCTCTTTTGAAAAGAACACTCTGAGCTAGTGGGTAACACCAAGAGAAAGTAGAGAGACCTCTTTAAGGCAGAGCAATCCCTTAACAGCTCTCCCTTGTGGATTTGGACTCTTGAGCTCACTGCAACCTGAATATTCTGTTAGCCTGGCCAAAGTCATCTATTTAAAGGGGAAGAGTTTTAAAAACTAACCATGGAAGATGGGTTACTGTTTTAGCTTGTGCTTCCAAGTAAACTGTCAGTTAAATTATTTTAATATGCTTACACCTTTGCATGTCAAGCCCATGTAATTCAGGCTCACTCTTTTAAATATCCACTAAAATACATTAATATGCTGCCAAATCCTTTCCTCATCCCTCTGTCTCCACTGCTTCCCTGGTCCCCACTGGGAGGCATACGTAACTGGTCCATTCTGAGAGTGTGCTCCTCTCCCTCTGGATTTGGGTAGCTGCTGTAGAAATTTTCCATCTGTCGCTCAGTCCTAGTGAGTGCCTTGTCGAAGGCTCAAACACTTCATCTTTAAGTATCTTTTCACTGCCTGTCACTGTTCATCTGTTTCGCCCTTCCCTTTTTCCTGGATCATTGCAGGCAAGTGCAACAAAGGCTTCAATTCTGTCGTACAGCTTTCCTTTTAATATGTTTGTTGAAGCCTATTGGAGGTGAAATTCCTCACAGCTGTCTGGTTTTGTATCTTTTTGAATCTGTTTTATACACTTCACTCAATAGAAAAAATTGATAGATCCTATTAAAGGGACAAATGGAAGGCATCCTTATGATCATGTATTTATGAAGCGTGAGGAAAAGCTTCCTTTTTATCATCCAGTTTATGTCTCTATGCCTATGGCTAAGGCATCTCTTGAATTAGGCATAAAATAATTAAAACTGTTCATGCAGTGCTGGAATTAGGCACTACCCTAGCAGAAGTACAAAACAGTTTACAGCACTGGCAAGAAGATCAGTCATTTCAACTTCTTTTCTTTCTCTACACATTTTAGTGTGAAGCTTCTTAGGATTTATTTTCAATGGTATGTTTTATTTAGTCTTTGCTTTAAAATATTGTCTTTTTAAAAAGATTCCATAAATATTAGAAAACTATCTTACCATTTTCTCTCTCAAATATTTTAAAAGGTATGAATTTACTCTTAATTTTGTTTTGTGTAATTTGGCATAATTATATATGATTATTACCTATCTTTAAGGGTTGTTATCAGAATTAAATCTGATGAAACTGGTACTTGTATTATAATTTTGGTTCTGGTTTTGACTCAATTAGGCAGCTTTCCCCTGCCCCTCCCTGCTTTTCGGAATAGGGCTTTTCTCTGTAGGCCAGGCTCAACCTAAAGCAGCATTCCTGCTTCTGCCTCCTGAGTGCAGAGATTAACTCAAGCGGTCAGGCTTTGAAGTTGTGTAGATGGGTCATAAGCATGGGTCGTCCACAGATAGGACACTTATCCTAGTGTCTTTTTTTTTTTTCCTATCATTTTAAAAATTATGGGCTAATAATTCCTCCTAGTGAAAAATAGCCTCTGTAGGTTTTAATAGAAAAATACATCTGTTCATATCTATAATTGACCTTTTATGCAAGAACATGAAAACTCATGACGGTTTTAATTATTTGGCGTCCTTTTCAGGAGGTACGTAGGAAGTGTGGGTACCCTTTGCTAGTACCTTGTTGCCATATCTTCTCGTAGTATTTGTAATAGTTCTTCTAAACTAGACAGCTATTGTGTTTGTTATGTCTGTTTCAGCAGTGCATCTGGAACTTTCTTGTATATTGCTTCCAGCTTGGAAAACACTGAAGTGTGATCTTCCCCAAGAACATTTCTTTAAATTTTTTTATTATGAGGGTTAGAGGTATGACTCATCAGTTAAGAGCACCGACCACTCTTCTGGAGGACCTGGGTTTAATTTCCAGCACCTTTTTGGCAGCTTACAACCACCCGTAACTCCAGGGGCTCTGTAGCTCTCCTCTGAGTTCTACAGGCACCAGGCATGCTTGTGTTATACAGATGTACATGCAGACAAACATCCATACACATTGAACAATAAAATACATTAAAATTTTTTTAAAGTTAAAATAAAATAAAAATAAAAAAATTTTAAGGTGATGAGAAAACGTATTGATTTTATGAACCTGAATGTGAACATTGAATGATTACCATTTGAGGCCACATTTTGGGAATATTAAAGAATGGAAAGTGTTACTAATCTAAAGTAGACAGCTCTTGGAGGTGAGATTTTATGAACTTAGTTGTGTCAGAATTTGGGTTGGCTCGAAATAGGAATCGTCTAAGTGTTAAGGAAGGAGCCATCGAATGCAGATGGCTTGTGAGTGTTTCTCCCTTCCTTCTAATTGTATTCTCCCATTTCACTTTATCTGAGTCTTTCAGTGTACCTTTCTCTATCCTGCTACTGTGCTCTTATTGATAACAGTATATTTGCATCTTTCATCCCACTCCTTAACCCTCCAAAGGTCTAAGGAAAAAAAACTTGTCTCCTGGTGCGGTGGAGTCTGATGTGAGAGGAATAACTGGGGTCGATCTGTTTGGAACTACAGATGCAGTGGTGAAGCATGTGCTAGAGGTATTTATCTCTGTCGCTGTTGGTGAGTATGTGCTGCCCTCTAGGGAAAATCTCAGCATGCTACTCACTTCATTTTCATCTCTATATGAGTGTGTGATGTGTGTGGGCATGTGTGCCACAGCACATGTGTGGAGTCTAAGAGGACAATTTTGTGTAGTCAGTTCTCTCCGTCTTTTGTGGGTCCCAGGATTTGGTCTTGTACCTTGGGTCGCAAGCATTTTATCCACTGAGCCATCTCACTGGCCCACATATTTTTTTTTTCAATTCTTTCAGCAAATATTTAAGTGTCAGACACCATCTGAGATTTGAAGAATAGAACTGTAAGTAAGCCAACAAAGAAAGAAAGACCATATATCATCTCAGAGAGAGTTATAAATCTGTAAATCCAGTAGGGAGAATGAAAAAAAGCTGGACATGTGCTTTATTACTGTCACAAAGCAAAGCCATTCTTAGACCTGTGCGAGGAAGATCCCCAAAGAAAATCGATGAGAAAAACCGAGAACTGATTATATATAAGAACCTTGTCCATGGTGACAAGTAGAAAAGCCCAAGAAAAGAAGGTAGGTTTTCTAAAATTAAAGTCTAACCATAAAACTACTCACTGAAATGTGAACTGTTTAATCTCACAGATTAAAAAAAAAGAGAGATTTAGAAAAATCAGACAGTTCCCCAAAGTCCAGCTGTATGCAGTGAATGCTGGGCTTGAATTTCAAAACCCAGAGGTTTTTACGAATACATAATACCCTTAAAACTTCTGAATCAAAACTGCCATGTCCATAATTCTGTCAAAGAATGATGACTATTCAGTGTCAATGAAGGATGACCATTTAAATAGAATAGAGACTGTCATGAAGTTAGCATCCTTAAACTTTTTGGTCTTAAATCTTCATAAAAATTTCAAAGTTTATTGATGTGTGTTATACCTGTCAATTTTAGCCATATTTGAAATTAACTTTTTAAAAAAGTTTAATTAGTTAATTTTTATGTATAGGAGTATTTTACTTGCATGTGTATCTGTGTACCATGTGAATGTCTGGTGCCTTCAGAGGCCATAAGAGGGCACCACATCCCTTGGGACTGAAGTTACAAACAGTTGTAAATCATACCTGGGTGCTTGGAGCCAAACCTGGGTCATTTGTAAGAGCAGTCAGTACTCCTAGTAGATGAGCCATCTCTGCAGCCCCTTGTTTTTGTTTTTTTGTGCAAATGCCCTACCATTGGATGACACCCTCAGCCTAAAAAAATTTCAAAAAGAACCTTTCAAACATATACTTTGTCAGTATATATTCTATTAGCTGTCAGAACAATGATGTCATCACCTATAATGTATCCTGTGAAAAGCTCCACTATGTAGTCATGGATAATAACAATGAAGGCAAATAAAATCTTAGTAGGACTTGGAAAATAGCTTTGAACTTGCTGATTTTTCAGTGAGATCTTGGGACTCTTTCTAGGGATTCCAGATCATAGTTTAAGAATTTAGGCATTGACTTATAAGTCTTTATACTTAAAATGTTACAATTATTTGTAAAAATAAAACATATATAGACAAGTAAAAAGTAAAGAAACACCTAACTATAAATAAAGCTGAATTTCATGGTGGAGATGTTTGCAACATCCCATGAAAATTAAAGTAATATTAGACATGTTGGCATGATTATTCTAATGTTCAAAGCTTTACAATAAGCCAAAAAACAAACAAATGTTTGTTACAAAAAACCCAAATCAAATGTAAATAAAACAACAACAAATGAACTTTACAGTAGCACAGTCCCTTAAATCCTTTTACTTGAGGAGTATTTCAGAGGGCTGGGGAAATAGGTCAGTGGTAGAGTACTGGCTTAGCTCCTGTTAGGCTCTGAGTTTGATCACCCATATCACAGAAAAAGACAAATTTTGTTATAAATACCAACATAGGTTTCTTTGAATTGTGTTTTTAAAGCTGTTGTAGAAGACCCACTTTTTCTCTCTTTTTAACAGGGTCATGATCGTGGAGTAAACTGGGCTGCCTTCCACCCAACTATGCCCCTCATTGTATCTGGGGCAGATGACCGGCAAGTGAAGATCTGGCGTATGAATGGTGAGTAAGGCACTGGTGATGTTGCCATATCCAAGAAAGTAACTGCTGGCCAGCAAGGGAAAGTAGCCAGGTCTTCTGGACTTTGACCTATTTTTCTGCCTTACGCCTTAGTTGATTATTTACTGCTACTCCTGAGTGTGTGGTCATTGTCTTTTCCTCCCCCTCCCACCCTCAATGGCAGTATCTTGATTTTGAGAGACATGAGCATAGTCCAGAGTAAAAATTCATGCAACATTTGACAAATGCTATCGCGTTTATATTTGTTCTCAAATGTCAGCAAGTAATACATGGACTATGAGGACAAAATAGAATAGAAGCATAAAGAATTATTTAGTATAAATGTTACAGTCAGTAGGGATGCATAATAAAAGAATAGAGATGAACAGAAAAATAGGAATTTTGGAGCTGAGATAGCTCTGGCTACTCAAGAGGCTGAGGTAGTACGATTGTTCATTCCTAGGAATTCAAAGCTAGCGTAAACAACAGCAAAACCTTGTCTTGTCTCAAAAACAGAGGATTTGGAGGTTCAAGTAACTAAAAAAAAAATAATAAAGAGGAAGAAACTTACATGAAAAACATTGACTAATTTGGGGAAAGTTAATTTAGTATTATGCAGTAGTACTTAGCACTTCATTAAAAGAGCATCACAGCTGTACATGACAGTATCAGCATGCATGGCTGAGGCAGGAGGATCACAAGAACAAGGCCAGATTGACCATATAGCAAAACCTTGTCTCCTCAAAAAATTGGGACTAAGGATGGCTCAGTGGACCCACAGAGTGCAGAATTTGGTTCCTAGCACCTATGTCAGGCAGCTCCCAGCCATCTATTACTTCAGCTCCAGGGAATTCAAGGCTGCCTTCTGGCCTCCACAGTTACTACACTCAGATGCACAGACCCACACACAGATATACACACACATATAACTAAAACCAAATAACATTTTTTTTTAACTTTTAAAGGAAGAATGTTGAATTTATAGATTCCAGAGTTATTATAGAGAATTGTGATAACAGTTTCTTTTGTTCTTCAGAATCAAAGGCATGGGAGGTTGACACCTGCCGGGGCCATTACAACAATGTGTCTTGTGCTGTCTTTCACCCTCGCCAGGAGTTGATCCTCAGCAATTCTGAGGACAAGAGCATCCGAGTCTGGGATATGTCTAAGCGGTAAGGGAACTATTTATGTCATGTGACCAAACCCAAGAGAAGGACCCTTTCTTTGTCTTACTCTTTGTCTTTGAAAATTAGATTAGAAAGGAATCACAGCAGCACGTACCTGTAGTGTCAGCACGAGGGTGTTGGTAGGAGGATCAGGTCAGAGTCATTTTCTGCTGTATAGTGAGTTGGAGGCCAGCATTGGCTACCTGAGACTCTGTCCCAAAAATTTTTTAAAATTTAAAAAAAAAAAAAAAAAAAAGGCTAGTGAGATGGCTCAGCAGGCAAAAAAGGAAAAATCACTTTCTACACAAGCCTGATCTGATGATCTGCTTTAATCCCTGACCTATAGTAGAAGAGAGATGGCTCCCAAAAAGGTGTCCTCTGTCTTCCACACGTGTAGACACACACACACTCCTTATACAATACTAATATCCGGAAAAGGAAAGGAAAAATTGAGAATATTTCTTTTTCTCTTCAGCATGAAAAAATGTGTTAGGAAGTTTTAAGGTTATATTGCTTAGTGGTAAAAGTGCTTGCCTGTCATGCATGAGGCCCTAAATGTAATCCCCACTACTGTAAAAACTAAGTAAATAAGCAAACAGCAACATAAGAAATACCCTTAGAGACTAAAATATCAACAATATTTATTAGGTAGAAATTTCCATGTATTCTTTTTTCTTCTCTAAATTTGAGTATGTTTTTTCCCTTCATTGTGCTAGAGAGATAGAAATGTGAACTGAAAGTATAGGAGGAGACGGTGAGGGAGAAACTGACAGGCCCCTGTCCTGGATTAGTGTGACTCCTTCTCACTGTGTTTCTTGTCGACTTTATCCTGGTCCGTAGCTTCGTGCACACCATTTACTGTCTCTGAAGCACTTGCAAAGTCACCTTCCAGGCCTGCTATTCATTTTTCTTGTGTATGCTAAATTCTTTTTTTTTTTTTTTTTTTTTTTTTTTTTTGGTTTTTCGAGACAGGGTTTCTCTGTGCAGCCCTGGCTGTCCTGGAACTCACTCTGTAGACCAGGCTGGCCTCGAACTCAGAAATCTGCCTGCCTCTGCCTCCCAAGTGCTGGGATTAAAGGCGTGCGCCACCACCTCCCGGCTGTACTGAAGATTCTTAACAGTTTTTTTGTGTACCGTTTGGTTTCCTAGGACTGGGGTTCAGACTTTCCGTAGGGATCATGATCGCTTTTGGGTCCTCGCTGCCCATCCCAACCTTAACCTCTTTGCAGCAGGTAAGGACCATTTCTTCTTATCGCTCCTTGGATTTCGTTGAAACCTTGTAAGGTTTTAAAGTGATTCTTTGTTAGCCTTGTCACTGATAAGTGCTAGTAGGCAAATAAAGAGAAGCAGAATTTTCAGAGCCACCTAACAGAAGCTTTCCTCATTTTTATCTCTCCTACTTTTGGGAGACGGTCCTCTTTAGTGTTCATCACTACAAAGATCTGTTTAACCTTAAGCTCACTCTTTGATGTGCTTTTAGGAGCTCAAGGAGACTAATATTGAACATTTAGAGTACTCAGAGTGAGAAAGTAGAAGCCAAATCTAATTCATTCATTCGTCAAATACATAATAAGCTATTATTTCATATTCTGGATGCTGGTGTCAGAGCAGTGCATAAAATATTCCCTGTCTTGGTAGAGCTTTAAGGGAGATGGTCTGTGAACTGTTAAGTATAGAAAGTGATATGTGTTTGAAGATGCCTTGAATAAAAAGTCAAGCAAAAGGAGGTTGATGACAGTGGTGGCCTACAGGTTTACAGTGAGTATTCAGAAACGTGAAAGTGAGTGAGAAAAAGGAGACGGCTGTCACGGGCTGCATTCCTAGTTCGTATGAGGTCCTGAGTTGAAGGAGAAAAAAGACCAGGGCGTTAAGTTACAGAAAACTATTTGGAAAAGGTTCTAAAAACTGTAAGTTTAGGAATGTATTTAGCTATTATATTCTGTTTTCTATAACTGTAGCAAAGTTCTTCATACTGTGTACTTTTTAAAAAGGCATTTGAGCCATGCGGTGGGGACTGGTTGAAGGCAGCCTGGTCTACAAAGCAACTTCCAGGACAGCTAGGGCTACACAGAGAAACAATAGTCTTGAAAAACCAAAGCGGGTGGGGAGGGGGCCGGAGAGATGGCTCGGTGGTCAAGGAGGTGGGGAGGGGCCGGAGAGATGGTCAAGGGCACTTGCTACTCTAGCAGAGGACGAAAGCTCTGCTCCCGGCACCCACATGGTGTCTTACAGCTGCCTATAATTCTAGTTTCAGGGGATCTGATGCCCTCTTTTGGCTTTCCCAGGCACCAAGCATACACAGTGTGCACGCAACATGAATGCAGGCACTCACATGTGGATATAAAATAAAAACAAATACATCTGAAAAAGGGGGGATATTTTATTCACGATTTTGGAGGTTAAAAATCCAAGATGGAGCAGTCCCAACCATTTGTCCTTTGGTATGGGTTCCTTTGGCTCAGTCACAATATGACATGGAGCATTATGAAAGGAGAAGGAGGGAGGGAGGGACAGAGACAGAGACTCCATATGACCAGGCAGCAATCCAGAGAGAATTCAGGATCCTCTTTGTATATCAGTGTTCTCCCCAGGTTACCGACCCATAGCCTAAGACGACATGAATCCCAGAGTGCTCCTCTAAAGGCCTATTGACATTTCAGTAAGCCTTATCTCTTAAAGATCCTGCACCTCAATATCACACCAAGCTTCTCCACATGAACCCTGAGGCACAAGCCATCTCCAAGCCAGAGTAGATGCCCCTTACTCTTCTAACATTGACTATAATCATCCTTGTGTATCTCTTAGTTCTAGCAATCCTTTTTGCCTAAAGCTAATTGTTTCCTCTGTTCTCTAGGCCATGATGGTGGGATGATTGTATTTAAGCTGGAACGTGAGCGTCCAGCCTATGCTGTTCATGGCAATATGCTGCATTATGTAAAGGACCGATTCCTCCGTCAGCTGGATTTCAACAGCTCCAAAGATGTAGCTGTGATGCAGTTACGGAGGCAAGTCTGACTTATTTCCCCTTTCCAAGCCCTTTCCTCTGTAGTCATAATGCTTCGTCCTCAAACAGGGCTCTTTAAACCAACCTTTTGGACCCCAGCTATCAGATAGGGACTCCCCATTGAATAAACCTCCTCAATTTAAATCCCTTTATGGTAGATTCAGAGGTGTCTGTGGGGAGAATGGAGGTCCCTATTGGGTCTGCTAGTGACCCTGTGGTGAAGATATTCTACTACTCATGCCTGCAAAATCTCTTGCAGATTACAGAAAGTTCTTAGTAGAGAGTAGCCCAATTTGGTAATATAACTTTTTGCCTTTGCCATTTATTCCTTGAGGAACCTTGTGGCAGAGAGGGATGACAGACCTAAATGACTAGAGCACAGAATAATAAGAAAATAATGAAGATTTTTAGGAGAGTTGCACTTTATCATAACTCTACCTTTACAGCAAAATACCATAACCCTAAAAAGCAGAACTGTGTCTCCAGAACTGTTAACTCACTATGATAACCTCTGGGATGCCTGGCCAGAGGAGCTTTGGAATGCCAGCTGCAGCATTTTGAAACATTCATGGTAGAAAACACTGGCACTCGGGGTTGATAACTACCCGCTAGCTTCACTGCTACAGAAAGATGGGTTTATGTGAACAGTCCCAGGGATAGAAAACAGCTGGAGAAATCATATCATGCTACTCTGTGGTGTCCACTCCAATTATGGGTAGCAGTTTGTACCAGGCAGAACCATCACCGCTCGCCACCTTTGATGACACTATAACTTCTGCCATGTTTTGCTGTTTGAACTATTAAGTAGTCAAGTTTTAATGGAAAGAGAAAAAATACAGTATCTATGTTTCCTAAGTACAGAAGTAGTATGAGTATATATGTCCTGAGTATGTAGGCACTGAAGGGATAAATTCTCTTCTCTATTCTTACCCCATTCTGTTTCCTCCTCTTTATGTAGTGGTTCTAAGTTTCCAGTGTTCAATATGTCATACAATCCAGCAGAAAACGCAGTGCTGCTCTGCACCGTAAGTAATTATGGAGTCTCTGTAGTTCTCCTTAGGTTTTGTTAGTATATTACTGCCCTTACTGCCCTCTAATGGCCTCTTAAAATCTTTTTCACCAGTACTGAAAATTAAACATGTGGGCACCTGCTAAATAAGTTGTCTCCTTTCCTGATAGAGCTATTACTGGATGTTTTGTAAGAGCTAACACAGTAGACACTCAGAGGCTCAAACTAAATGGTGTCAGTTGTCATAACCTATTATGGTTGTGAGGTGATCAGAAGGAACGTTGGCACTTGTTTGTTGTGCAGAAAAGGACCTTTTCTGTCCTTCTGCTTGGGTAAACATAGGAGACCTGTGTTGGAAAGCTGGTTCTTTTCAGTGAAGTCACCCTCAGTTATCAGAGCCCTCCCCGTTTCTTGCCACACAGTTTGGAAAAAGAAAAGAAAAGAAAGAAAAGAAAACAATGTCATTCTAACTTTAAGACCCAGGTGGCTGGAAGAAACTGTCCCCTGGATAACTTTTCATATGAAGTCCTTTAGTGTCCAACACTACCATATTCTTATGACCATTTTCTTAACTCTCTTCTTAGATCTGTTTTGGTTTTTTTTTTTTTTTCTTTAACATGACAAGTGTAATCAAATGAGACATCAGATTCATTGTCTTTTAATTTGTGGAACAGAGAGAAATCTTGGGTTTTATTTAGATAATATTTGCATGTTTAGAGGATAAAGAAAACAGCACCTTCAGTGCTCAGTTATTTGGCTAAGAGTACTGCAGTTCTTACACACGAGAATCACTCAGATACCCTCTGGGTTCAGGTAACACAAGTAGGAGAAATGTCTTTTTTGTCAGGAACATGTCATTAAACATGTTTCCCCTTTTCCCCTACAGAGAGCAAGCAATCTAGAGAATAGTACCTACGATCTGTACACCATACCCAAAGATGCAGACTCCCAGAATCCTGATGGTAAGTGCTGTTTGTCTCTTCCGAGTTGCTTCCAGCCCTCCTCACTGTGGCATCACTTCTTTGCAAGTTTTGCACATCCCATCCCCAGGCCATGGCTACATCACTCTTGTCTGTTGGCAGGTGCTGCTGACAGTTGCACCAGAGGCAATTGTGGTGTGAAATATTCATGCTCTGCCTCCATTTTATTACCCCAGCTAGATATATATATTTTATAATTTGGTTATTAGAAACTCTCCATTTTCCCTTTCAGCACAGCGTGTTACCCTAGATTATTGTCAGCTGATATGACTTTCACCCTAGTAGTTTCATTTATTTAAAAATGTGGCTCCAGTCTTGCAGTGTCTCATCCTGGGAGTGGGGATTTATACTCTCTTATCCAGATCCAGATCCGATTTGCTTCCTTTTGCTTGTCAAAAAGATGAGGCTGCTCACAGCCCCATGACCCACATGGGATCCCAGGATCCAGCTGAGACCCCTGCCTGCCTCTTTCATCACCACCATCCCCTGTTGACGTCCTTACTATTAGAACTTGCTGACAGAACATTCTGTGGATGGGTTGGAATCTCACTTATGTTCTTTTCAGTGCAGTTCTTCCAGTGAGTTTGCAGGCCTTAGTCTGAAGTTTATGCCACAGGCTCTCCCTTTTACTAGTACATTTTGATATTGTATACCCTCCAAAGTTCTGCAAAATATTTTGCTAGTTCTGTTCCTTTTATGAGTGCCAACAGGTCATTATTATTGTAATACTCGTTTATTTATTTTGGTTTTTGGAGAGGATATGTACGAGTATGAGACAGAGTCTCACTGTATAACCAGATTAGCCTAGAACTCATGGTTCCACTTGGTAATAGAATTACACACTATGCCAACTCATTTCAGTCTTTTAAGTGTGCTTGGAGTGAGATGAGGAGAGAAGCAGGAAGCCTGTATATATTGGGGATCCATAAAGCAAAGTCTCCCCCCAAAAGTAATCAGTTAAACCTGCCTAACTAAACCAGTGATTTGATGCCACCCAATTCAGCTTGGGTTTTGTTGTTGTTTTTCCATATCTGTTAGTAATTACTAGAACTTCTGTTCTCCATTCTTTGAGAGGGATAGTAATTATAAAGGTATGATCTAGT
Source organism: Grammomys surdaster (assembly GCF_004785775.1). Taxonomy (NCBI): domain Eukaryota; kingdom Metazoa; phylum Chordata; class Mammalia; order Rodentia; family Muridae; genus Grammomys; species Grammomys surdaster. The sequence goes on along the minus strand of NW_021620215.1, from coordinate 952,704 downwards.
GGTGGACACCAGAGAGGAGAAAGCAGATACTGGAGTAGTAAGGGTTGTGGTAAAATTTTGTTTTGTAAATTCTTTGGCACTCCAGGTGCCAGAAAAGTACAAAACAGGACTGGCCAATATGCTCTGTTCTGTTTTCCACTGCTAAAACAGATAAGACTGTTTTAATATATTCTTTACAAGTTTCTCAGAGAGCAGAGTAGCCATTTCAAAATTCTAATCAGTTGCAAACTGAGGAACATTTTATAGCTCTCCTCAGGGCCATAATAGTGAATTGACATTCACAGAGCAACAGCTTGATGCTGTGTTGCCCAGAACTGAGCCTGTCAAGATTTAGCTGGAAGTGCTGTGTCCCACCCTGCTTGAACGGGAGGCCTACATTAGCATGTTAAAAGCAGCAGAGCAGCTTAGACTTTGACAGGCTGCTTGCTGTGCCTCAGCTTGGCTAGGAAGGCTCTGCTCGTTAGCTTGATGGAGTGTGCTGTCTCCCAAGATGGGCAGCATTTCTGCCAGTATGTGGTACTGGCTGAAATGCAGCCACTTGGCCTAGAGATAAGAGGCTTGGCAGGGGTGGGGGCTGGAGTTTGGAGGGAACGGATAGGGGAAAGTCACTGACAATAGCCTGAGGTTATGGCTGAATTAGTTAGGAAGCAGCTGAACTGGCAAAGCCAAAATGGCAGCTCCATGGCACCTGACTCTGTCACCTGCTAGTGGCTCACCACATGCTCCCACACTTTGGTTTTGTTCTCCTCAGCCCCTGAAGGGAAACGATCCTCAGGCCTGACAGCAGTTTGGGTTGCTCGGAATCGGTTTGCTGTCCTAGATCGCATGCATTCAGTAAGTAGAAACCAACTTAGGAAGTGCAATAATGGTGACCCATATTGTATGATAAAGAACAGTTTCTCCTTAGTCTCTAGAGCAGTTGTGAGCCTTGGGTACTGGGTCTCCCTCCAACCCTAGTCATAGACTAATCCCTTGGGGAGGGAAGTTGATTTGATTGAGTTGGTGTTACTGGGCCTCTAGCTTCTGAACCTGGAGGAGCTAAAACCATCAGATCTTAAGTATATGGATGAGATGAAAGAGAGAGTTTCCTCCTTGTCCCACTCCCCCTAATTGGTACTTAAAATGTAAAAGATGTAGAGAGCCAGGTGGTGGTACACACCTTTAATCCCAGTACCTGAGAGGAGAAATGCATGCACAAGTACATACATACATACATACATACGTATATTAATGCAGTGATAGGCTCAGTGCAAGATAAGCAAGCATCTTCCAATAAAATACTCAGTGAAGGTTTAAGCCTTGGCTATTTTCTTTCTAGTTGATTGAGAATCTCAGATTTAGGTGAATATCTTTTTGTTTACTTGTTTGTTTGCTTATTTTTAAGTACAGGGGATTGGCTTTAGGGCATTGGTCACGCAAGGTGAGTGAGTACTCTACCACTGAGCTATATCCCCAGCTTTCATTTTAACTTGTTCCTTTGTGTAATTTTGTGGGTCTCACTGAGATTGGTGAGGCTCTGCCTAGACTAGGAATGAACTCACTCTGCACCCAAGACAGGGCTTGAGTTTATAATCCTATCTCAGCTTCCCAGGTGGCTGAGGTTACAGGCCTGTGCTATGAGGCCCAGCCTCTTAGCATTTCTTTTTATTTTATGTACATTCGTATTTTCTCTGCATATATATCTGTATGAAGGTATTGTATCCCCTGTAGCTGGAGTTATAGACAGTTGTAAGCTGCTATGTGGGTGCTGGGATTTAAGCCTGGGTCTTCTGGAAAAACAGCCAGCGCTCTCAGCTGTTGAGCCATTTCTCTACCCCCACTCCCCAGCCCTGTTTTAAGATTTTATTTATTTATGTAATGTATATGAGTATACTGTAGCTGTCTTCAGACACACCAGAAGAGGACATCTGACCCCATTACAGATGGCTGTGAGCCACCATGTGGGTACTGGGAATTGAACTCAGAACCTCTGGAAGAACAACCAGTACTCTTAACCAATGAGCCATTTCTCCAACGCTCGCGCGCTCTCTCTCTCTCTCTCTCTCTCTCTCTCTCTCTCTCTCTCTCTCTCTCTCTCT
>NW_021620215.1:946698-950616 GCF_004785775.1 Grammomys surdaster | reverse complement strand
TCTCTCTCTCTCTCTCTCTCTCTCTCTCTCTCTCTCTCTCTCTCTCTATTTCTCTCTCTCTCTCTGGAGAGAGGTTAGAGACCAATGAGATGTCTTAATGGGTAAGGACCCTTATCACCAAACTAGATGACCTGGGACCCATGTGTAGGTACATACACAAACAAACGAACACATAAATGTCGAGAGGTCTTGCTAATCAACCTGATGTGTAAATGACTTGGACAGGGAAACACTTCTTTACTAAAGGAGCAATTGCTGAGGGACATAGCTGTTACCTTATTGCTTAGCTGTTACCTTATTGGTTCACTTCTCGTAACTCCACCCATGCTCATTTCAGCTTCTGATTAAAAACCTGAAAAATGAGATCACCAAGAAAATCCAGGTGCCCAACTGTGATGAAATCTTCTATGCTGGTACAGGCAACCTCCTGCTTCGGGATGCAGATTCCATCACACTCTTTGATGTCCAGCAGAAGCGGTAACTGACACATGCCCTGACAGACAGACTTGTAATGAGGGAGAGTGGAGATCTTTAATAGAGACTTTGTTCTAAGCTTGCCACATGGTTTCGTGCTTCTTGTACACGCGACTGTAAGACTATAATCCTTTTTCTCTTTCTACCCTATTCTACCACTGTGTGCATGCATTCCAGCTGTGTAGCGAGGGCTGTGTGTTCAGATATCTTTATAGTACATACCTGAACAAGGAATAGGTTCAGGTCTTGGGATGAGAAGAACACAAAGTTGAATAGCACAGTTCTTGTTCTTAAAGAACTTAATAAATCCAGTGGCAAAAATTGATAGAGATAAGGGCCTAATGATAGGAGGGACTGGGGAAGCAGAGAATGAGGAAGGGGCAGTGCAGAGTGTGAGCCAAACCATTTTAGCTCGTTGACCTACAACGTAGACAGTGTTTCCTTGATGTTACATTGAGAAGTTGCATTCTGTATTAATTAAAGATGGAAAAGGCATAAGTCATAGCTCGAGACAAGGGAATTAGGCCCATTCATGATTACCTTTCTCTTGCTCTCCCAGAACTCTGGCATCAGTGAAGATTTCCAAGGTGAAATATGTTATCTGGTCGGCAGACATGTCTCATGTTGCACTACTGGCCAAGCATGGTAAGGCTTCATCATACCCAGCGTCTAGAGGCCGTTTCCTCTTGCCGGTTGACTGCACACACCCTGTCAACAGAGTACTCATGCCCTTTGCCTCTTACAGCCATTGTGATCTGTAACCGCAAGCTGGATGCTCTGTGTAACATTCATGAGAACATTCGTGTCAAGAGTGGGGCCTGGGATGAAAGTGGGGTGTTTATCTATACCACAAGCAACCACATCAAATATGCTGTCACCACTGGGTAAGTTAATTATCTAGGAAAAGAGTGAGAGGTGGCTTCTTGCAATCACTGTGCTAATTCAAAAAATATAACTGCAGTTCTCTGTTAACTTTCTTCATGAAAAAGCTAACAGGGCATGTATGTGCTAAAGGTCTCTCTCTCTCTCTCTCCCTCTCTCTCTCTCTCACTGTGTGTGTGTGTGTCTGTCTGTGTCTCTGTCTCTCTCTGTGTCTATATTGACTCAGTGGGTAGAGACAGTTTCTCAAAGGTTGGACAACCTGAGTGCAATCCCCAGAGTCCTCAAAGTGACAGGAGAAAACCATATCCTGAGAGTTTTCCTCTACCCCTCCCCCACACACACATGTCCAAACATACACATAAAATAAAAAAAAATTCAAAATTTAGGGAAAAAATTGTAAAGGACTGGAGAGGGACCAGTAAGATAGCTCAGCAGGTTAAAAACAAACAAAAAAACATGTGTGCCTGAGAACCCGAGTTTGAGCCCTAGAACTCTTGTATGGTGGAAGGAGAAAACTGAGTGTACAGAGCCATCCTGACTCCCACAGGTCACTGCAGCATGCATGTCTACACTACAGAATGCATGCATGCATACATAATAATGATTTTATTTCTGAAGGGAGGCTGTTCGTTGCTAGTGTGCTTTCATAGAATGCCCAAGGCTCTAGGCTCAATTCCTCAAACTGCAAAGTAAAAAGTTCGTAGCATCTGTTCTGTCATAGAAAAGAATAAAATCATTTTGAAACACTTCCTGTCTGTATCATTTTTTAAGTAGCATTTGATGAAAGGATAACAGGAAAATACTGTCTTAACTTTGTTCATTTTTACAAGCTGGATTTTCTCCCTTCTGAAAATTGTACCTTTTATCCCCTATTTCTAGGGACCATGGGATTATCCGAACTCTGGATTTACCCATCTATGTCACACGAGTGAAGGGCAATAATGTATACTGCCTAGACAGGGAGTGCCGTCCTCGGGTGCTCACCATTGACCCCACTGAGTTCAAATTCAAACTGGCCCTGATCAACAGGAAGTATGATGAGGTATGAAGCAAAGCAATCTAACGAGCATGCTGACGGAGGCAGTGCTCCTTTTTCCTCACAAGTAATCTGTTTCCTGCCTACCAAACCGAATGTCTAGGTACTCCACATGGTGAGGAACGCCAAACTAGTAGGCCAGTCAATCATCGCTTATCTCCAGAAGAAGGGTTATCCTGAAGTGGCACTGCATTTTGTAAAAGATGAGAAGACCCGTTTCAGCTTGGCCCTGGAGTGTGGAAACATTGAGGTAAGAGGAATGTGTCATTGGTCCCAGATAGCTGTAGAGAAAGGGGAGGCTTGGTGCCAGTGTAACTTAACAATGTACTAGAGGCTGAACTCCAGAAGGTGCTATCCTGGGCTTGCGTTTTAGCCAGAGTGGATTTTTGGATGTTTTTAGTTTGAATTGAGCCATTTTTCTGTTACTATTTCTGTTTTTGCATCTTCCTGTCTCTTCTTCTGCCCAATATTTCCACTCTTGTTACCATTTCAAACTGAATTTAAGAATTTCTAGGATAGAGTTAGATAGCTAGAAATCTGAAGAATCTGTTCCTTTTCCTTGACACTTGGTCTTGCTGGATGAAGTACTTATGAAATGTTGAGGCATTGTTTCAAGGAAAAGGGGGCTTAGGAAAGCTGCTTTTCCAGTCCTTCTTTTATTATTTCCTCGGCCCTGCCAAAAGCGTCTGTGGAGCTGCAGAGCTGAGGACACAGGAGAGCGGAGCACTTGCTCTGTGGAGTACAGCACGGATAGGGACTTACTGTACCAGCGAACTTCGGAGGGCGAGGACACTATGGTGTGGCTCCTCATCTGTGAATTCATTTCACATTTGTAGAAAGAATTCTCCAGAAAAATAGCATGAAAGAAGTGATTGCAAGTATAGAGAATTCCTTGGGAAATTTTAGAGACAAATGCTTTGATAGACTCTGCTGGTTCTGAGTCATAGTGCCTACACTAAACACTGACTATGGGAATTCTTTAGATTGCTCTAGAGGCAGCCAAAGCCCTGGATGACAAGAACTGCTGGGAGAAGCTGGGAGAAGTGGCCCTGTTACAGGGCAATCACCAGATTGTAGAGATGTGCTATCAGCGTACCAAAAACTTTGACAAACTTTCCTTCTTGTACCTTATTACTGGCAACCTGGAGAAGCTTCGCAAGATGATGAAGATTGGTGAGGTCTCTAAAACTAAGGATGGGAACTGTGGGACTTGCAGGGAAGGAAGAAGGTAAATAGAGGAGAGAGATCTTTAGAAAGAAGGCTTAAGTTGGTTTCTCATTGACTTGATGCAGCTGAGATCCGAAAGGACATGAGTGGCCATTATCAGAATGCCCTGTATCTGGGTGACGTGTCAGAGAGAGTGCGAATCCTGAAGAACTGTGGGCAGAGTAAGTATTCAGGACTTTCTGCTCCTTTGAGACCTTTGGAAGGATTTTCTGGGAGTTACCCTGTATTGTACATTGTGCCTGTATTGTACTGTGTGTGTGTGTGTGTGTGTGTGTGTGTGTGTGTGTGTGTGTGTGTGT